>NC_090247.1:37151205-37168705 GCF_037325665.1 Littorina saxatilis
GACGACGGGGAAGCGGCTGTAGGTCGGACAGCGCACAGGGAAAAGCGACAGAGATGCACAGCAGCAGAGTGTCAACAATCAACAGCAGTGACACTCACCCAATTCACCAGAACGACCCTTCGCAATCTTCGGACCACGCAGGTACAGACAACGAATACAGCTTAAACCTGGCGTAGAGGGCTAATAATTCGATGAACATAAGGTCTTCATAAAAAAAAACAGATTCGTACTGCATTTGATTTTTTTTTTCCCAAACACACTCCTATTATATAGGTTCTGGATAGCGGGCATATTGGTTATGTTCATACGAGTAAGTTATGTCGAAACAAACCATAAAGCGTGCAAATAAAAGCTTTCATGCATTGTTTTGACGATCGTAAAACAGATTGTATCGCAGTTTGCAGGTTGAACTTATGAGTCGATGCGACCTTTGAAAGTGGCGAGGTTATATACAGAAATGGGTCATGGTCGGAATAGAAGGGTCTGGCTACCATTTAAAACTAGGTCATAAGTCATTGTTCATTCAACATTTTAAGAGTCCTCATTCATGTTGCTTTCTTGTCCTTGTTAAGGCGGCTGGGCAGGTCATTGTGCTCAGGGCAAATATATAACCTACTAGGCAATATCGCGCTGGAGTTTCTCACCAAAATAACAGAGATAAAGAAGGAAAGTCATGGGATATAAACAGATACACAGAGACTTAAAACACATATATATTGTATAAATAGTCAATACATAAAGCTTCTTGCCAAGAGGGTTCTGCAACTTAATGATTAGCCTAGTATCATATTTCAGACAAGTCCAGGGGCGATGTCTACGCAGTCGTGAAGCCTAAATCAAAACGTGCAAAATACGTCATGTACGAAAACGTCACTGTCAATGGATCACCCAAACTGTCACAAGAATCAAACGCTGCTTCATCCAGTACGACTGTTGAACAAAACGGCGCCATGAAGACGAACACAACTCACGAGAGAGAAGGGAAACCACCCGTAGCACCCAAACCAACCCAAGGGAGATTATCCAGGGCAGGAACGAAAACTCCGCACGAACATTCGCCGAATGACGAGGAGGACTTCAAAATGTCGGACTTGATTTATGCAAATGAGGAGCTGCACGTCAATATCAATCCGACAGGGATCCGTGTGGACAAGTTGCAGCAAACTGTGGTCAACAAACTGCGGGACGGGTCGCTGGAAGAAGAGTTTATGGTAAAATAAAAAAAACTGCGTGTTTTGGGTTTATTATCATATAGCAATGGATTTATTGAAAGTGCTTTTTGTTTGTTTGTTTGTTTGTTTGCTTAACGCCCAGCCGACCACGAAGGGCCATATCAGGGCGGTGCTGCTTTGACATTTAACGTGCGCCACACACAAGACAGAAGTCGCAGCACAGGCTTCATGTCTCACCCAGTCACATTATTCTGACACCGGACCAACCAGTCCTAACACTAACCCCATAATGCCAGACGCCAGGCGGAGCAGCCACTAGATTGCCAATTTTAAAGTCTTAGGTATGACCCGGACGGGGTTCGAACCCACGACCTCCCGATCACGGGGCGGACGCCTTACCACTAGGCCAACCGTGCCGGTATATTGAAAGTGCATAAACAAATGTGTATAGCTGAGCGCAAAACGAAACTTGTGTTGGTCGTTTACAAAGACTATTTGAATCAGCCAGAAGTTGTTACAACATGCATGATGATGAACATGCCCTGCTGTTCTCTGGGTGCACTCTTAGATTTAAAGTTCGTTAGTTTATCTTTGATATTTGTTAAGGCAGTTTGTGTGTCATGACTTCTTAAGATTGTTTTGTATCATGTATTGTCAACAACTAGTTTTCGTTCCATGTTACACAAAATGACATTGCTGAAGAATCCCAATAGATTATCATTTTGGTAAAGATGAACACTGTGTGCTCATTATGACGACTTCATGGTATTACAGCTATCTATAGAGCTTACTCTGTATTTATTCCAGCGCATACTCCCGACAAAGGCCTTTACACTGAAGAACGGTGGGAGAAAGGAAAACTACCACAAGAACCGTTACAAAAGCCTTCTACCCTGTGAGTGTTTGGGACAATTTTAAAAACATTGTTTGTTGTTTGTTTGTGTTTTTTAATTCTGTTTTAACCTCACTTGTCTTACCATGTGTTAATTTAGTTAAAAGCTTACTGCTAACTTTATAAATCACACACCATGTGCAAAACAATCCGCAGCACACATGGGAAATACGTGTGTGTACTACTTTTCCAAGTATAGTACTATATCATGTCACACTGTGTTCAAAGCTATTTACAGAAACGGAAGTCATCGGGGGAACATTTTAATTTTAAATCAAAAAGACAGTAAACAGTATTGAGAACTGGACCGTGAATAAAAATAGTCCAATACAATAACCAGTGGTCGTGTGTGTACAGACGACAAGAACCGGGTGGAGCTGGAACAGGTGGATGGGGACGACTCCTCGGACTACGTCAGCGCCAGCTTTGTCAGGGTGAGTGTTCTGTCAGCACCAGTTGCACGTGCTACATCAGCTGATGTTGTCGTCATTGTTGTTTACATTGCTGTTGCCATTCGTGTCTTTATTGTTGCTATTCTTACTCGTGCCATCATCATCGTCGCTGTTGTTGTCTGTATTGTTTTGTAGTTGTTAGTGTTGATTGTGTTGTGTTGTTGTTGCTGTATCAGTCGTGGTAGGTTACGTTCAAAGTTGTTTCTGCTTTTGCTTTTGTTGTTGTTGTTGTTGTTGTTGTTGCTGTTGTTGTTGTTGTTGTTGTTGTTGCTGTTGTCGCAATTGCATGTGATGTTGTTGTTGTTGTTGTCGCAATTGCATGTGTTGTTGTTGTTGTTGTTGTTGTTGTTGTTGTCGCAATTGCATGTGTTGTTGTTGTTGTTGTTGTTGTCGCAATTACAGGTGTTGTTGTTGTTGTTGTTGTTGTTGTTGTTGTCGCAATGACATGTGTTGTTGTTGGTGTTGTTGTTGTTGTTGGTGTTGTTGTTGGTGTTGTTGTTGAGAATTCAGGAGGACAAGTAGGAGGATGAGTTGCATTGATCTGCATCCTCCCCAAAACGTCTGTTACCTAGCAACAGCTCTATTCAGGTGTTGCACCAGCATTGTTTGGCATTATCCAGTTTCTGCTCAGCCAATTACTGTATTATCAATGTTGAAACCGATCACAGGGATACAAAAAAACCAGAGCGTACATCGCCGCCCAAGGCCCGATAGACAAGACAGTGGATGACTTCTGGTGGATGGTATGGCAGGAGGGGGTCACTGACCTCGTCATGCTCACCAACCTCAAGGAGGGAAAGAAGGTATTGTAACACAAGAGTCTCGGTCATGATAGAAAAGTGTCGTAATCCATCAGCAGTAAAGTTGAGGACATGCAGCACTAACTAAAGCTGGAGATTGGGGCGTATGGTATGGCAGGAGGAGATCACTCACATCATCATTATTGTAGTGATTTAACTACATGTCAAGTGGGCCATTGTATGAAGAATGGCCCAACAGAAGAAAACGAGGTACTTTACGTCAAATAGTTCAGAGGAACCGCGTACTCATATATGGATGCTTGGGCTAGTATTGCGTTTTGATGGTTTTGACGGTGAAGTGATTGTTCGATGCGAGTATGTATTGTAGTATTGTGTAGCCTAAATATTGAAAGAAAAATAACCGGCCCAGACAGTGATTTGTGGTATGAATATTTTTGGCGAAAATATTTTATTGTCACAATTCGCGGATGATACCAGTCTGTTTCTTGATGGTACAGAGCAATCATTTTGCGAAAGTATTGAAGTGTTGCAACATTTTGAGTCATTGTCAGGTGTGAGACTGAATTATGATAAAAGAATTGTAGTTTGGTTAGGACCTTTAAAGTTTTCCAAAAGAAGATTTTTGTCTAATATGTATTTTACCTGGAACACGGATAATATCTAAGCACTTGGTGTTATTTTTTTCAGTAAATATACATGATGTGGTTTTTCTTAATTATAGAAATAAGTTAAAGGAAATTCAAAAACGTTTGAATTCATGGACCAGAAGAAACCTAACACCATTTGGTAAGATAAGTCTTGAAAACATTGGCCATTTCCAAACTGACACACTTGTTTACGAATTTATCTGATCCAGATGAACAGTTTATGATAGAGTTAAATGCGATATGTTTCAAATTTCTTTGGGATGAAAAAAGAGATAAAATCAAAATTACGGTCACCCAACCTTATGAAGATAGAGGATTAAAAGATGGTTGACGTGAAATGTTTTCTCTAAAAATTGTTTGATTAAAAAGGGTTGTTGATCTTACTAGATTAATATCAAGATTATTGTTTAAAGCATGTCCATTTGTAATAACAATTAATATGAGAGGAGGAGATTTTGCAAATGTTTTGACCGATGTATTTAAACATTATAAGAAATTACATGGAAAATGTAACCCTACAACCTTCAACGATTTTGTATCAGAGTGTATACATTATAATGTTAATATTAGCAGAGATAAAAAGACATTGTATATTAAACAATGGATTGACAATGGAATTGTGCAGATTGGTCATATTTTGGGGACAAAATGGATATGTATCTTATAATGCGTTCAAAATAAAATATCCAAATGTGCGAGTAGATTTTGTATTGTATGAAGATGTAATTCAGGCTGTTAAAAAATATCAGAAAAAAAATCGGTTTAGAATTTGATAAACATTTTATTATGACAGAGCCCATTGTGTGGAAATGTATTTGTCAATGTAAGACACAATTTATTTACCAACAACTGACTGAACATGTTACGGTCTCAAAATGTATTGAAAAATGGTCTGAATCCGTTAACTGTTTGTTAGATAAGAAGGTTATTTTTTAACATGTCTTTAAAACAACAAAGGATACCTGTCTGAGATGGTTCCAGTACCGATTATCGTACAGAATTTTGCCGACAGAACGGTTTCTATTTTTGCGAAAAATTATGGATACGTCATTGTGTACATTTTGCGGTAGAGATGAAGAAACCCTTATACATATGTTTTGGGAGTGTGATAAAGTGCAGACTTTTTGGATAGAATTTGTACATTGGTTAAAGACGAACTGCACCCATTGTGACAATATAACACTGTCCAAAGAACTGGTTCTATTTGGAGTGGCGAACAATGTAGTCAACGATAAAGTTTTTGATGTGTTAGTAATTTGTGCCAAACATCACATATATTTCCAAAATGAACAAAAAGATCCCTCATTTTTAGACATTTAGTAGAAATTTTAAGCAAAGATTTATTTGGGAAAAGTACAACGCAGCTATACATATTAATCTAGATACATTTTACAAGGATTGGCGCTTGTATAAATTATGCATGTTTTGATGTAACCCTTAGGTTTTGTTTCCTTTATATATTTTTGATACTGCGACCACCAAGCCATGACCACCCCCCCCACCCCCACCCCCTGTGTGTTGTAAGTGTCCTCTTGTCTATGTGATGTAATGTAATGTACAGCCTATACAAAACAAATCCAAAAAAGAGAATAAAAAAACAAAAAAAAAACGGCCAAGACAGACGAACTGAGGAGAGTATTTTGGAGGTTGATAGCGGGACGTCTAAGTATTATGTTGTGTTGTGCAGACCATTTAGTGTAATAATCAACAGCGGTTTAAAACATGTGTACAGTAAGTGTCCAGCCCAAGTGCTACGAGCTAGTATTCTAAAACCCAGAAAGACAGACTGAGATGAGGCCAATATATGGAGATGACATTGTATTGTGTGTTATGTTGTCCAGCCAAAGTAATACGAGCCAGTATATTATCGTACCCAGAAATACAGGCTGAAATGAGGCCACTAGATATGGAGATGACTGTCTATTGCGTGCTGTTTTCTGTTGTCCAGTCCAAGTGCTCCGAGTACTGGCCGGCCCAGGGAGACAGACTGACCACTGGACACATGGAGGTGACAGGGGTCGAGGAGGAGACCAGAGCTCACTTCGTCATCAGGACCTTTGACCTCAAACAGGAAGAGGTCAGTTTTGTTTGTGAAGGAGTGTGGGGTGAGGCGAGGAGGCGAATGTTAGGAGGGGGGGGGGGGGAGACTGACAGACAGAACAGTTGATGAGGAAATGGTCATGAGTTTGATCAACCTCCTGTACATTATTTGTATTTGTATTTATGTTGCATCACAATTTCTATCATAGGACAGTGCTAGAATGCCCAACGCTCGTTCGTTATATAACATGCTTTCAACAAAACATAATATGAATTTGTTTCTCTGTTTATTCTGTAGGGTTGTGAGAAGCGGCGTGTGAAGCAGTACCACTACCAGAGCTGGATGGACCATGAGGTGCCCGCTACCACGCCCCTTGTCAATTTCTGGCATTACGTCAGGTCACGTGCTCCACGCACAGCTCAAGCCCCGCCCCTTCTTGTTCACTGCAGGTAATTCAGTTTTCATAACAGTGCGGTCTTAATCACCAGAGGATTTCAAGTCGTGTAATGAAGGAGCGATCGTCTCAAAAGGTGGCGAGCATACTAAATGTTTTTGTGAATTTTACCGATAACCATAATATCTTAACTGCATGGTATCTTAAAAATGCGCTTTATTCTGGTTGTTTAACAATGACTTTTTTTTAGATGTGTTCTCCTTCATCTTCCCTTTTTTCTTCAAACGTTTTTTTTTTCGTCTCTGGTGATGGATTTTATGTATAAATGTTGAATTATGTATATGTGTGTTTGTGTTTTATTCCAGCGCTGGAGTTGGCAGAACTGGAACCTTCATAGCGTTGGACATCGTGATTGATCATGCGCAACAGGAAGCGGAAGTAAACATTCCACAGCACTGTGAACAAGCTGAGGGATGACCGTTGTCACATGGTGCAAAGAAAGGTAAACGTTTCGGCAAAACCTTGGACAGTTCGGAACTGATTTTGTATCGAAATTAATTATTAAGTGTTGTCATGTTTTCTGTAAATATAATAAAATACAACCTTGGTCCAAAACCAAGCAAGCATATATGCACACATGATACCGTTACGAGTTTTGTGTTCAGGGTCAGTACGCGTTTCTTCACGAGGCAGTGGTGGAGGCCTACATGAGTGGAGACAGCAGGATACAGATGTCAGACATGGACACCGTCCTCCCACACACAGTCACCCATCACACGCCTAGCGACAGGATTGACAACGAGTTTGAGGTAGGCCATTCAATGGCACCTAAATGTCTTCGCAACAGCTAATTTTAGTACTTATATTGTCTGGAGATTCGCTCGTCTATTGCATGCATGCTGAACATTTTACAAGTATTGAAGAAATGACATGGTTGCACGTCATTTTAGCATTGCGCTTATAAACCCGTTGTGCGTCTTTCCACGATTTTCTTTGTTTTAATTACAGAGTGTTCCGTTCCAGTTTGGTCAAATAAAACATCAATTATTGCACACATGCATTTCCTTAATCTGATTTTAATGCATGATCATTCTCGTAAATGCTTATTGTATTTATTATGACTGCTTATCGGCTTGCAATAACAGGGGATATTGTTGGCAGACAGCTTCATTTTGAAATCGTAGATCCTTAAAAACTATATTTTCACTTACATCTGGGTGAAAGTTTCTCATGAAAATATCAGGTGGAATAGAGTGTCTGTCATATATATCCATGTTGTAAGAAGGTAGAGGGGTAGGTAGAACAAGTGACTCACATTTTAGTTTAAAGAACAACATATAGTTTATCATAATAGCAATCAGTCTATCTGCAAACTGCCTCTATGAAACCTAAATATGCATGTCAGACCAGTTCACCAGTCAAAAGCTTCTTTTTTTTAAATCATAATTAGAAGGACAGACATTTTGGATGTGTTTTATAATGATAATTTTTGCTTTCTTTCAGACACTTTGCAAGATTCGTAATTCTCTGACAACGCCTACATACACCACTGCCAACCTGAAAGAGAACCGTGGCAAAAACCGCAATGCCAATGCCCTACCAAGTAAGAATGACAGCATTCTTTTGTACTTAGTAGTAATGATTTTTAAAGTATGCACACGTCTTTTCAGGGCAAAAAACCATTTGATTCCAGTTGTCAGAGTCAGAAAAAAAATAAAAATTTTAGTTTGTGTGTGTGTGTGTTTGTTACAGAGAAGAAGACTTATGCTGACTCGATCGCGCGTAATCCCGGCCCCTGTGTTCTCAAGAAAAAAACACGTTGTTGTTGTTGTTGTTGCTGTTGTTGTCATTGCTGTTTGTGTTGTAGGTGTTGCCATGGGTGCTGTTGTTGTTATTGTCCGTGTTCTTTTTCCAGGCAAGTGTGAGTGCTTAACATACCAGAATAGCTTATGTTTTATGTTGGTTGCGTTACGTAAACGCAAGTTTCAATTACACACATGTGATTTGTGTGCATGTTTCAGACGACCAGCACCTGGTGTATCTCACCAAGCACGTGAAGGGCAGGAACCAGTACATCAACGCTGTCTACATGGCGGTAGGTGTTTGCCTAGATTTATATTGACAAACAAACCATGCTAACTGTGGTTAGCTACTTTGTTGCAATACAGGCATTTAATTGCATTTTAAAATGTTTTATGAAACATTCCGTGTCCATTACACACATCACAAATCATTCAAATGGGGATGAGTTTCTATCTCAGTAAACTATGTAACGTACGTATCATGTAAATCACCCTAATGAATCGAGAGGTAGAGACCATTTCCACAGAATGTGGGTTGGCTTGCAGAAGAAATATGTCAGTTGCAATTCAACTAACATACGCACATAAACAAAGAACAAGAACAAGAACAAGAACAAGAAGAAATAAATCAGATGCAACAATCATGACGACTCCATTTAAGAAGTATGTTGTTCTGAAACAATGTCCAGTGCCTTTTCTCTGCACAGACATTCCTACAACAACGAGGCAGCATCATGACACAACTTCCGCTGCCGGACACCCTGGTTGACATGTGGAGACTGGTGGACGGATGTGACGTCAACACCATCGTCAGCATCGGTGACATAAAACGAAAGAAGGTGTTGTGTCCCTTTATTGGAGTTTGATTTTGAATTGTGTCTGCATACTCAAGATTAGAGGTAATGATTTATGCTATAGTCAGTGCCCTGAAACCATGCTTGTGGCTAAAGCAAAGCAGTTGTTTTTCAAATCAGCATACTCACCAAGTTTATCAAAATAATAAAATGAGTATTTGACGTTCACGCAAATGTTGTCCTAAAAAGTGTCTCATGTCCAAAGCAAACAATATGAATCCTGAGAAAAAAAAGGGTTTGACTTTTGTTAGTCAACCATCAGCAGTTACAAGTTCAAAACTCATGATATGTTGACGTTCCCACTTTTTCCCATGATTGAAACAAACTGTGCATTTTAGTGTGACCCTCATTTTGAATAAACACATTTATAATGATAGTTCTACATGTTATATATGTACCAATAGGCAATCTTTGTTTTTAGATATAGGATATGTGTTGCCCTGGCCGAAAAGCCGTAGAGTTTTCAATGCACACACATAATACATTTCATGACGTGTGTTCAGATCTGGCTTTGGCCAAAATAGGTACGATCTTCAATGCACACGAATGGTGAATTCGCTGATGTGTACTAAGATCCAATTTGCTGTATGTTACAGAATATGTGTCACTACTGGCCCCAAAAGGTTGAGTCACCAATAACAACCGGCCCCTACACCATCAGCCTCCAGTCTGTGGCTAAACTGGGAGACACTCTCTGTGCCTACACTCTCACCATGAGAACAGATGTGAGTATATATATTATCTCTAGTTTGGTGGGTTTTTTTCTCCATTCTCTCAGATTTATTAAGATGTAGATATTTCCCACACATTCAGGTCAGTAACATATGGACATTGTGACTGAAAGAATCACCAGCCTCCTTGCTCTCAAGTTTTATTGTGAACACGTATTTAAGCTCAGTACTATTCGTTTAGCTCGCTGAAGTTGGTTTATATTTAAACACGGACAGAGACAAACTGTGTTTGTGGAATGTCCAGTCGTTTTAAACAATTTACTTTCCATTTATTTAAACCCAGTCTGGCCGTGGGGTTCTCTGGGACAATATTCAACATATAACCCTTATTGGAAGTACCATTCGGCAAAAGTAAATGCTAAAGTGGGTTTAATCTGTCAGTAAAAACAACTCATGGTATTTGTGTTGGAAAATGAACACTGTTGTGAGCAGTCAATCTAATGTAAACTTGCATTGCATTGTACAGACCACCAGCAGAGAAGTGAGAGTGCTGCATTACGCGGGGTGGACAGGACAGGTGGCAGACAACATGGCGGACCTGCTTCACCTTCTGACCTCTCTGCACACGTCACACCACGACAGGGGAGGCAAGCCTGTCATCGTGCAGTGCATGTGAGTTCCTTAACATGTTCCTGGTTTGTTCCCTTGCTTCCTCTTCTGGTTTGTTTTATGCATATTGATTGGTTGGTTTTGCTTGGTTCGGTCATAGATTTGGTTTTGGTTTTGGTTTGGTTTAGTGTTAGATCCTTGTTTTGTTACCTTTACCGCTGAAAATATTTGCTTCTCCTTTACATTGAAAAAAGCATAGTCCCATGTACCGTGCAAGTAGGATGACCATACAAATTGCAAAGCATTATACATGAATAATTACATCAAACATTATATTAAAATGTTGCTAACCTATCTGCAGTGACGGAGCGTCCCAGAGCGGCGTGGTGTGTGCACTGTGGGACGTCATCAGCCGAATGACGTGTGACGCAGAGCTTGACGTGTACATGGCCGTTAGACAGCTGCACACTGTCAGACCTGAGGCCCTCACCTCTGTGGTCAGTTGATGAACAGTGTGTGTGATCAGTGTGTGTGCAGGGGGAGGGAATAGTGGAAGAGGGGTGAGGGTTGGAATTTGGAAGTACACACTATGTTCAGTTGCATGAGATTCGATAAGGAGTGAGTATGAACTGGTGTGTGTGTGTGTGTGTGTGTGTGTCTGTGTCTGTGTCTGTGTCTGTGTGTGTGGTTCATATTCACAAAGTATCCTTATACCTGTGTGTTGTGTATATGTTTGTGTGTGCGTGAGCTGGTTTGTGTGTGCGTGTGTGTGTTTGTGTGTGTGTGTGTGTGTGTGTGTGGCTGTGTGTGAGTACGAATACGTGTGTGTGTGTGTGTGTGTGTGTGTATGTATGTGTGTGTTTATTTATGGTGTGTATATGTGTGTGTGTGTGTGTGTGTGTGTGTGTGTGTGTGTGTTTATTTATGTTGTGTTGTGCGTGTGTGTGTGTGTGTGTGCGTGACGTGCACGTGACAGTGTTTGTCTGTAACTACGAGAAACATGATTTATGACAGCATGCAGAGATAGAAAGAAGAACACTTGAGAACAGCGTACTTATTGTCCAAGGACTCACCACATATGTGTTCTCTAGAAAGTATGTGTTCGACTGCGGCTGTTAAGGTTTATTATGTGCGTAGATGAGAAAAAGTTAATTAGTTCCTCAGCTTCATCAACCGTTGATCTGTCTATGTTGCAGGAACAGTACCGATTCTGCTACGCTGTGGCCCAGCTCTTCAAAAACTCAGAAAACATCTACGCAAATACATAATGCATAACAGGATGGTGCAATGTACGGCGATTGGGAAGCAAAACAAAACAAAACATACACATACAAAAAAGACAGACAACAACAACAACAACAACGACACAACAACAACAACAACAACAACAACAACAACAACAACAACAACAACTAAACAAAAAGCAAAAACAGACAAAGATTAAGCAAAAAGGATGAAAAGAGAGAAGAAAAAAAGTACGAATGGTTTATATGTCGATATATACATTTAGTACATAGAAACTGACCGAGTCTTTTTGACGTGATTCATCAAATAACAAAATAGAGATGTGGATGGTGTGTGACTGTTACACATAATTTATTGTATTTGATAATTATTATTTTATCGTGGCTTGTTAGTACTGTTTAACTTGTGTTGTTTGTGAATGATTCGAAACACTTGATATATTGAAATCTTCTCAGAAAAAAACACATTAATAGTACATCGCACCGTTATTTGTTCTTGTGTAGATTTTGCTTTCATGTGCGCAGAGAGAGAGAGAGAGAGAGAGAGAGAGAGAGAGAGAGAGAGAGAGAGAGAGAGAGAGAGAGAGAGAGAGAGAGAGAGAGAGAGAGAGAGAGAGTACATGTTGTAACAAACAAATCGATCATATATATTCATTTGTTTATATAGTTGTTATGTTTCTTGTTTTGATTTTGTATTTCTGTTTTAATTGTTTATGAAATGTACATTTTCATAAAGTTAAAACAACAAGCTTACGGATTATGATGTGTTCTTCAGAACAAACTTACAATCATGAATAAACAAGAATGTGTTTGAACAACAGTTATTTCTGAGATCGCACACAACAGGATGCGTAAATGTGTCGCCCGAACACTTTCGGGAATTCCAGCGTGACTGGGCGGGTTGTTGTCGTTCAACAATAACGCTAACCAGAAGTGTACACAGAGGATAGTTAGACTACTCAGAGCAAGAAAAACAAATCAAGGAACAAGTTTTCGGAGAGAGGGAGAGAGATTTTCTGTTTTTGTTGTAAATTTATTTGTTCTTTGTAAATTGTTTGGGTTGAGCTTTCCTTGTTTGACGTTTTGAATTCAAATTGTAATAAAGATTACATCTAGAATAATTACCAACTACACATTTACTGCTTAACTTACGAATGTAAAAAAACAAAAAAAGTGCTCGTTTTAGATATTGGTATGATAGTTAAATGTCGCAGCCCTTCGTGTTTTTGTGTTAAAAAAACAACATTATTGTACCAATAATGTATTTAACTGTTAGTCCGGTTTTGTTTTGTTCGTAAATTGTAACACCTTTTTGGGTGCGGACTTTAGTGAACAGAAACATCAGACGGGCGCAGTGGCGTGGTGGTAAGACGTCGGCCTCCTAATCGGGAGGTCGTGAGTTCGAATCCCGGTCGCTGCTGCCTGGTGGGTTAAGAGTGGAGATTTTTTCGATCTCCCAGGTCAACTTATGTGCAGACCTGCTTAGTGACTTAACCCCCTTCGTGTGTACATGCAAGCACAAGACCAAGTGTGCACGGAAAAGATCCTGTAATCCATGTCGGAGTTCGGTGGGTTATGAAAACACAGAAATACCCCGCATGCCTACTCAACGAAAGCGGAGTGAGCTGACTATGCTCTCAGAGTATAGTGTGGGGAAGCCAAATGGGCAAACAAGCTCACACGTAACCAGAACATTCTGGAACGCTGAAGAAGAAGAAGAGAAGAAACATCAAATCAGATCAACTGTAAAGACAGGACAAGTCCACCCCGTTCTCTCTCACGGGTCCTGTCAAATGTGCAAGAGGATCTTTAATCCGATTAGATCACAATATGCTTTATAAATCGTCCATGTATTGTAATACGTTCTTCTTTGTATCATTGTTTTCCCTAGCATAATTATTTTATATCATTGGTGTAGATTGACTTTGTCACATGTCTGCTTTGCTTGAGAATTTCAAATAAACCAGAATGTTAAAGTGAACATGTGAAAATGAATCGAGAGGATTTAGGAACGTTGTCTTGTTCTTGTCATTGTAGATTACGTGATTTGTTTTCTCCTGGATATATTTTCTGTTTGTTTGTTTGTTTTGAAGTAGAATTGTTTGTTGATTGGTTTGTTTGTTTGCAAGTCTTTGCGAATGACTGGAACCTGCCCGGGCGACCATCTCTCGAGATCGACCCTCTGCCCACACAGACCTGCACCCAAAGAATCTTGGACAAGTTATTTTCCTCTATAATATACCTTTTGATAAGATATCAAATCATTAAGTCAATCTGTCGGGCTGAAACTAAATGATCGACACTTTTTCAGCAGTACTATCCAGCGACGGTGGCCGAAGGCGAGAAGTGGCACGCACCCAAACACTTCGCCAGCGCACTAGACGCATCCCCTTAGCTTGACGCACACGTTCAGAACAAGCGAATCGAATATCCATGCATGCAACAAGTAAGCGTTGCATACCATCAAGCTTAAGTAATGAACGCTGCTGGTTTAGAAATATCCAAATCACTTTCCTTCCTCTCTCATTCCCTTTGCAAATGCGCATTTAGGAAGATATCATTTGTCAGATATCTCATCTTGCAATTCAATCTTTTTTTTCTGAAAATGTTCAGGCATTTCTCAACTGTCCCAGGTTGAACGCGTAGTTTCTAAAAAGTTCAGGAAAATTATGCGTTTCATGAGTGCGTGATAGTGGTCTTAAACACACACACACACACAAACACACACGCACGCACACACACACACACACACACACACACACACACACACACACGCACGCACACACACACACACACACACACACACAAACACACGCTCGCACACACACACACACACACACACACAAACACACACACACAAACACACACACACACATAGACATAGAAAACTTTGTTATTGCACACACACACACACACACACACGCACACACACACACACACACGCACACACACTGTGCAGCTCATGTAACACATGTAGGATAGTCCCGCGCTAGAAAGGAGAAGATGAGACATGCATATATTATGTTCCCTTCCCTCTTCTCTCTCTCTCTCTCTCTCTCTCTCTCTCTCTCTCTCTCTCTCTCTCCCTCTCTCTCTCTCTCTCTCTCTCTCTCCCCCTCTCTCTCTCTCTCTCTCTCTCTGTCTCCCGTCTCTCTCTCTCTCTCTCTCTTTCTCTCTTTCTCTCTCTCCATCTTTCTCTCTCTCTCTCTCTCTCTCTCTCTCTCTCTTTCTCTCTCTCTCTCTTTCTCTCTCTTTCTTTCTCTCTCTCTCTTTTTTTCACTCTCTTTCTCTCTTTCTCTCTCTCTCTTTCTCTCTCTAGACAAACAAAAGACAAACAAATTATTTGAAGATTATAAAAAAGCGCGTAACAGAGTAAAGAATCTTGTGAGAAACGCGAAGCGATCATATTTTAATAAACTTGTGGGTAACAACAAAGATGTTTCAAAAGTCTGGCGCGCCCTGAACACGTTTTTAAAAGGCAACTCCTCAAAAAATAGTAGTATTCCTCAGAATATAAAGGCCAACGACTTTAACGATTATTTTTTGTCCGTTGCTGAATCACTGGTAGATTCTCACTCAAAATCTCCAGGTACAGAACCACATTCCTGTTGTGAACGCTTGCAGATGTTCTGTGATGAAAAATTAAGAAACACGGATGCGTTTGTTATTCCGATAATGGCCATCCATGAAGTTGGCCAGTACATAGCAAGGTTAGAAAATAAAAAATCTTCCGGACTTGATGAAATAAGTAATAAATTATTAAAATTGTCTACTCCTTATATAGTAGAGTCTCTGACTTATGTTTATAATTTATGTATTCAACACAATGATTTTCCAAAAGAATTTAAAAAAGCGAAAGTCATACCTTTGCCAAAGAAAAAAGGTTCTCAAGACTTAAATGATTTTAGACCTATATCTTTGTTATCTGTATTATCTAAGCCTCTTGAAAGGCATGTTCAAAAACATCTGGTTACTTATTTGGAGGACCACAATCTCTTGCATCAACTTCAATCTGGTTTTCGCTCTCAACATTCATTTAACACTGCCCTTGCCAGATTAACTGATTCATGGTACTCATCCATTAATAGGTTAGACATTTCTGGTGATGTTTTCTTGGACCTAAAAAAAGCTTTTGACCTCGTGGATCACGAGATCCTTCTACAGAAATTAAAATGTTATTTGAAAAGTTCTAGCACTGTCGCTTTTTTTTACTCTTATCTTAAAGAGAGGGTTCAATCTGTATACGTACACGATACGTACTCTTTTCAGGGCACTGTGAAATGTGGAGTGCCACAGGGGTCTGTTTTAGGACCTGTATTATTTTGCATGTATATAAATGATTTGCCCTTGTACCTACAGTCCGAATCTGTTGAGTGTCATATGTTAGCAGATGATACTACCTTACATGCAACAGGGAAAAGCCCTGCACAAATTCAAGATAAATTACAACAGAGCCTAAACGATGTTTCTGAGTGGTGTTCTGCAAATCGTATGCTTATTAATCCAGTTAAAACAAAGTCTATGATAATCAGCACTCGCCAAAAACATAAACTTTCAGAAATGACTCTGAGTCTGTCCCTAAATGAGCACTCCATTGAGCAAGTAGCTGAGCACCGTTTACTGGGACTTACTGTTGATAATAATCTCAAATGGCAGACTCACATCAATGGAATCTGCAAAAAAATTGCTAAAAACCTGTTTCTTTTGTCAAAGTTACAAAGCATTATTAATCTAGACACAAGAAAACTATTTTACAATGCCCACATAAAACCCCATATTGATTATGCTTCCATAGTATGGGACGGGTGTAGTGAAGTTCACTTGAAGAAGCTGAACTCGCTCCAGCGTAGAGCTGCTAAACTAGTTCTGCCCAGTCCATCTCTTTCTACAAAGGAAAAGATGAAAAGTATTGGGATGTTAAGCTTAAAAAAGCAGCTTTTGTATAATAAATGTTCATTTATGTATAAAGTCGTCTATCAGGACGCCCCAACATATCTTATACAACTCTTCAAATCATCTCCGTCATATTATTCAAACACTCGAAATAACCTTGCCTTGTCAAGGCCCCGCATCGATTTGTTTAAAACTAGTTTTTCCTATTCTGGTGCGTTCCTTTGGAATTCACTACCTGTAAATATCAAGTCATGTCTGTCATTATCTTCTTTTAAAAGACAGCTCCGAAAGCACCTCTCTAACGACTAAGTCGGTGTACAATTTGTGCGAGTGTGTGTGAGGATGTGTGAAAGAGAAAGTGTATAGTATGCTTCCATTAACAAGCACACTTTTGAATTTTTTATTTTTATTTTGTTATACTTTTCCCTGCATAATTTTGTTTTATTTGATTTTTTGTTTAAATGTTTTCATTCTTCATATTTGTTCTTTGTTTCATGTGTGTATTATAGTAGGGACTAGCTGTAAGAAAGGACCATATGGACCTAATGCTATCATCCCTCGGTAATAAAGTTTTCGAGTTCGAGTTCGAGTTCGAGTTCTCTCTCTCTGTCTCTCTCTCTGTCTCTCTCTTTCTCTCTCTCTCTCTCTCTCTCTCTTTTTCTCTCTTTCTCCCTCTCTCTCTCTTTCTCTCTCTCTCTCTTTCTCTCTCTCCCTTTCTCTCTCTCTCTCTCTCTCTCCCTCTCTCTCTCCCTCTCTACTTTCTCTCTCTCCTTTCTCTTTCTCTCTCTCTCTCTCTCTCTCTCTCTCTCTCTCTCTCTCTCTCTCTCTCTCTCTCTCTCTCTCTCTCTCTCTCTCTTTCTCTCTCTCTCTCTCTGTGTTCTGTGATGGACATATTCAGTCTGCTAATGATTTCGCATCTGCTAAATGCATATTTTGTGTTTGAATGTTCAAAATGGTGCAAAGTTCTCGTCAAAGGTATCCGCTACCCTTTCATTGATCAGTTTATAGTGCTATATTTAGCTACAGCTCTTCCGCAACATCCAGCGAGCAGATCCGATAGCACAGGCA
>NC_090247.1:37173705-37203705 GCF_037325665.1 Littorina saxatilis
AGTTTGGTGAGTAGCTTTATTAATGCAACTCAGTGTGTGTCTTTCTGTCTTTCTTCCATTTAGTTAGTACTTGACTAATTGAGTTTACGAGAGCAGGAAACGATATAAATATGGTTCTACGAGTGTGTGTGTGTGTGTGTGTGTGTGTGTGTGTGTGTGTGTGTGTGTGTGTGTGTGTGTGTGTGTGTGTGTGTGGTGGGGGTTGCCTATCTTGCTACAGTTTGTCTACAGTCGGTCTGTCTGTTTGCATGTCTGTCTGTTTGTCTGTCAGTCTGTCTGTGGAAAGCATACCTCATACTTGGATGAATGTTGTTAGACATTGATAATACTTTGAAGAGAATTTCCTTGTGCCTCTTTTCTCAGATTTTTGACGGCTTTGTTTCATGACATCATGTCTGTGCTTAAGGAAAAGAAAAGAAAACAAGATAACAATGAACATGTTAATGAGGCACTAGTGTGGCTGTCGCATTATTTTAAAGTTAATTCTTTGAAATGTTTCCAAAATAGTATTGGGTTCGGTCAGGTGAGGTGTTGTATGTGCATTTCAGCACGGGACCCCCGTCACGAAGTATCTCTAGTATGTTGACAAAATAAGCTGAAAGTTTCAAAGCAACCCACCAGGTTATTGCTAAAATTAAGCGCTTTTGACATGATACCCATAAAAGTGGACGCAAAACGTCCCTTTTTTGACCGCTCTTGCGATCGACACCTGCATCAGTAGGAATAGCATAGCACGCGAAATACGCAAGGTAGCAAAACCTGTTCTGGGTAGATCATTGGTTTGACTTTCTTCTCGTATGTCAAAGTTGCAAAGTTGGGCCTATTGTGATTTTTTGTCGAATTGGTAATTCTGGGAAATAGTCCGCTGGAAGTACTCAATAATCATGCAACCTTTTGATTATTTTGACTCATTAGATAATCCAAAACGTTTGGAATGAAGAAAATACAAGAATTACAAATTACAAATTTGGTGGTTTTTTTAAAGTAATGGAAAAACAATGCAGCAGAAGAGGGTCAAACCCGTGAACAATTTTCTAAGAAAAAGCGATCAGGCGCTTTACCAACTGAGTTAATTTATCTCACGGTTGATTTTAACTTCAAATATTTCACTACAGTTCTTGAGCGTGGATATCAGTGTTGATTCGACTCAAGTGTCTAAGTTTCTCCGTTCACATTAGTGTACTCTTTATTTCACTGTTTGAGTTAAGTTATTAACTGACCCTATTCTCCTGTTCACTTTGTATAAGAATATAAAGCAGTATCAAATAGCGTTAATTTCAAGTGTGACCGACATTATGTTGTTGTCTGGCTCCAAAATGCATTGTCCAACCGCCGAAAGGCGCTGACGCCATTGCATGAAAGGAAGCAAGCGATTAAAAATGTGCGTCGACAGAGCCAATGAAGGGGGATACCAACTTGCAGTTCTCATTCACTTGTGGTTGTGTTCAGTTGTAGTAAATGTTTACTGAGCCTGAATTTGCTGTGCAGAGGATGTTACATGTAAAACACGCCTGTGTTGCACAATATTGGAACATTTGCCTTTGACAAGTGATTTTCATTAGTGCACTTATATTAGATTTTTTCATTTGTACATTTTTTGTGCTATTTGATGGTTTAAAAAAGTAAGCTTATGCTGCAACAAAAATTAATGGTAACAAAACAAAATAAGCAACAGAAGATAAAAAACCCATTCCGGTCAAAAATCCAAACTGATGTTGTTAAGTAAATATCTGCTTCACATCAAATTGTTGTGTTTAAGTACAGCAGGGGTTATGTTTCTGATATTTAATACACATGAGCATATGCTTTTTTCACATTGGCCTTCAACGGGTGCAATTCAGTCTGCACTGCATGAGCTGGACTGCTTTTATCAGTTTTGTTCTAGTTATATCCTTTCTTCTGGTCATCTTAAAGCCTGCTTGATAATGTGGAAAACTGAAGTTGGTTTTTTTTATTAGGTATTTTCCAGGTTGATTGAGTTGCTTGTTCATGCTTAATATCTGCCTAAGGTTCACAGCCATATTTCAGAATCAAATGTCCTTTTTTATACAGTAAGTATATTTTTTTTCAATTATTGGAAAGTTCGTTAGGGTTAAAATTATTTTTGATCAAATGAACACTTGACCTTTGTTTTCATTAATAAAATGTTGTGGATTGCAAATTATTTTGTTTGTTTAAGTAAGAGACTGTGCTCTTCGAATGCATTACAATTATTGTGGGATGTGCGTAAAGTGATCGTGTCGTCTGCGTGAGAGTGTGTAAATTGTAAAGAAGAGAAGAATTTGCAAATGTTTTGAGATTTCGTAAAGTGGAGGTGTCGATTGCGTGAGATTGCGCAAAGTAGTTGTGAGAGTGCGTAAAGTAGTCGTGTCAACTTCGTGGGAGTGCGTAAAACAATTGTGACATCTGCGTGGAGAGTGCGTAAAGCAGTTGTAACATCTGCGTGGAGAGTGCGTAAAGTATTTGTGTCACCTGCGTGAGTGCGTAAAGCAATCGTGACGTCTGCGTGAGAGCGCATACTTAGTCTTCATGTTACATAATTATGGTCTTCGTTATCTGAGGGAAAACGAATTCGTCACGCACTGATTTCGATGTGAAAAAACGCGCGCGTATCGAGTGCGTCTTTCGCAGTTGGAATGCATTATTTGGCGACTGCGAGACGCATTCGCTGCGCATAATGTTGCTGGCTGGGAGGTCCAAGACAGCAACCAGACCAATCTTTTTGAAACTTCACATCGAGGTTCTCCCAAATTATATTCCCGCACGCTTTTAATTTGTTTTTGATTATTGTGCTTGATGACGTCATATCCGAATTTTTGAAAAAGTTGAGGCCGCACTGTTGTGAGGTCATTTTTTTTTACTAAAATTGTATTATACATTTTGGTCAAGAAATCTTCGACAAAGCCCTAACTATCGGATTGCATTTCAGCTTAATTGGAAGCTTATGATTAATTAATAAGTTTGGTCATCAAAGTCCTCAACGTTATAATTAAAATCAAAATGTTAGTAATTGATTTCATCTTATTTTTCATAATTTTCTCAATTCAAAATAATATCGATACGTTATGTTTGGGTTTAAAACTAGCTCAGAAAAATAAACATAATAAAGACAAGCGCGCTTTCCCGTTAAACGGTTCCGCTACTGCGCTATAATGGCTTGTCACTTCAGGCGAACATTAGGATTGACAATTAAAAGCTTTTTGTCACCGGCCCCCGTGGCGCAGTGATTAGCGCACCGGGCTTCGGGCTGGGAGGTCGTCTGTTCGAATCCCATCAGAGTCGTGTGGGGTTTTCGGGTAGGCTCCTACCCAGAGTGGAAGAGCTATGGTTCCTATGGGAAGGCTGGAATCACACAGCCGAGTGTCATTCACTTAACGAATGCGACTTTGAGGGTGCTCAGGTTCTGTATACCTGACCAACACCGCAGGTGCGGCAGTTCTCGGGCCTGGTTGACACCAGGATATATTATGACAGTAAGCGTAGAGTGCTGCCCTGTCACGTAGTCTCAAACCAAAATTGGAAATCCATAGCATCATCATTATAATCATCCTCATCTCATTAATCATCCAAAATTATAAAATGTCCTTGCTCTTGTGGCCCTTCATGCCCGGAGCTCTCATGGTGACCTTGGTCTCAGTGTTCCTGTTCGATCCTTCCCTGAATAGTAGTTCTGCTGTCAGTCTTCAACGTGTGACGTTCTGGGGGGTCGACGGAGGGACGTGGTGGCGGTCTGCTCTCTGGAGGGGACGCTCACTTAGTCTGGCTCCGCGACTTAGCAGTCAATGTCGTTAGTAGGGGGCATAGTAGGTAGTGGGCTGAGTCCGTTAGCTCGGCACAGACCCACTACTGAACACCGTCGAAGTGACTCAGCAGAAGTGCAGTGTCAACTTCCGAGGGTAGCCTACCGCAACGACCCGACATCCCTCCCTGGAGCGTCTGTAAAATCGACAGATCTGGCAGCGGAACGAAATTCAGATGTGGATGGAGCAGCGAGTGCAGGGACGGGGCGGTGTGAGAGAACACCGGAACAAGGAACAGGTGTAAGGAAAAAAAAACCGCAGTGGGTTCTGTTTCATTCTGTGAGTTTGACAATTTTACTAAATATAATAATTTCGCTGTACGCGACTTATCTGTTGTTGTTTACATACTTTATGTCCTGAATTGGTGATATGTTCCTGATTTGCTCAGTCATTTCACTGGCTAACACAATGTTCAGTTTAAAGGTAAGTTATCTGGTTTTAGTGAACGTGGCAACAGGGAAGACGTACACACAGATCAGCACGTATTATGATCAAGGACCGTCCAGTAACGCTGCTAACGGCAACACCAATGGACACTATCCCAGCGTTAATAACTGTATCCACACGAACGCGACAGGTTACAACTCTTATCCTGTCCCAAACAACACGTACCACTGGTGGGAGGTGGACCTTGGCGGAACGTATCCTGTCTATGACATCACCGTCTGGGGACGCAACCTGTGTGAGTTGCACATCATCCACTTATCTAACATGCAGTTGTAGTTTCACGCTTAGCGTATATTCTGATTTCATGATCAGTCATTGCACACATGATTATGGACGTGCACCATTATAGACGAATTACACAAATAACTGTTGAGTGTGCATGGGTTGTGAACAAAGAAATACACTTGCTTTTAGTGAGACTTGCTGTACACAGGCCAGTCACTAGCAAATGGTGAGTCTAAAACACGAAGACAAGTAGCGTGTGTGGAGTATTGGTCTTTGCAACTTCAAGGGCATTCACGCCTTCACAACCCATACACACCTGCCAGTTATTTTTTTAACATCGTTTATGATCAAGGTGGGTCGAGCAGCAAACATTGCATGAGTCAGCTTTTCTATTGCATACTCTGTATCTTATACAAGACGACACTTATTCCCGCTTGAAATAACGTTACAATATGTACATCGTGGCCTTGCTTGGGTTGATCATCAATATGTCATCAAACGTCTATGCAAATCGTCCCTGTTCGTCCTGATGTACAAACGTAATACATCGTGGCTCAGAAATTAGCGAGCTTCATAACAATTATCGACATAGTACGTGCATGGTCAGCATCTTCCTCAGTAGATGTTGCGATAACAGGAACACTACAAAGCATTCTTTTTTTACGTTTAAACTCATAGCAGCAAACACATGTACGCGCTGTCATCATATTGTTACAATTTCGTGTTTCGCACAGTTTACACAAATGATTTCAAACACATGTGTTCAAAAGTGGAACACTTCAATGTATAGTGCAGCTGTAGATTATTGTACCGAGCAACAAAAGAAACGCGAATAAATTATGCATTGTTTGATTGAAAAAAATCACGAACAATTATTAAGTTAGGATTATCAATCCACACAAGTTTGATGAAGGCATGTTTGACCTAGCTGGTGTGTGATTATTGTGATGCTGCGACTGTTTCAACACACGGGACGAGCAGGTTTCACGTGAAACACATAATGTGCGCTCGTAGCACGTGCACGTGGAGCAGGAGAAATGTGATGTGTGAGATGTGTTCACTAATGCATTAGCAACCAAAATAGATCATGGCACGCTTGCTGCCAGTCTCACTTTTGAAACAGCCAGGATGCCATGATTGACACCACCAAAACGCCAGGTCGACTTAAAATAAGCTGGATATGCTCCAGAAGCGCTGGCATGTGCTTTAAACGTGCACATGCCAACAGTCTATCACATTCAGCAATGTTTTTTTCTGACATTGGAAGCACTGCAGTTATACAACGCGGTGGAATATTCGCATTACCTCAATAAGACAAGATCAGCAGTTCCTACCACAACGTCTTCGAGATTGATTCCAAAAAGCCACTGACACTACCAGGAACATAATTGGGAACCACCAGTGTCCAATCAGTGGCCAGACAGCGCGATGAAGACTGACTGAGCGAGACCTCCAAAACTTCTGGTCAGCTAGAGTCAGCATGTCCTTCCTCGAAGACATGAAGTGGCGCGCCAGCAGTTGGCCCAGAATCACCTAACTGGAACTTGTGGCAATAAACAAAACATTGTGTTCCTTGGTATGATGGCCCTTGCTGCATCAATCATGTTAATGAGCTCGCGAGATGGTGGAGAAAAAGGGGTGAGCGTTATGTTGATGGCTGCATCATTGAACACAATACCCAGGATTGACTAAATGGGATGGTATGGGGTATAATTTGCCTCAACCAAACTTTCGGACCTGTGCTTTTCCACAATCTTGGTCCTGGTCGGGAAAATGGTATCAACTTGTGCATCCACTTCACGAGGCGCCGATGTCAGACAGTCATCAACGCCAGCGGGGTCATACGCACAATGACCTTATGGCGGGTTTGGCGTTGCTCAGGACAACAAAGAACGATCCCATAGCGAAGTAGAGTGTTATACGAACATATTACCTTTATTTCGATTCGTTTCAATGTCAGGTATTTTAGCTATGCAATTTTCAAATGAAAAGTAAACTTATTTCTAAAGAGAATTCGCGTTTCTTTTGTTGCTTGGTATAATTAAAACAAACATTACCGCATACACATTGGGATAATTATGACGTAACCATCGTATCGGAGACTAGATTCAACTATGTGTATTGTTCTACTGTTGTTAAGGGTACGACCGTCTGTACCCGTTCACCATCACAGTGGACGGGCAGACATGTGTCAGCATGACGTCAGTATTGCGCACCAGGAACAACTTAGTGAGGTGTACTTCAGTCATGTACGGGCGGGTTGTGCGACTCACCTTGGACAGGACAGACCAGACGCTGAACCTGTGTGAATTTCAGATATTTGGTGAGCTGCACTAAAGTACCGCAGACATTCAAACAAACAGTACATACAAGCACAAACAGTTTACAACAGTCTCACATAAAATGCAACCTAAACTTACTAACATGCTCTTTGATGCCCAGCTAGAGGTCAACTTTCCAAACGCTCCTCAAATTTGCCTAGTAAATACAACTGTTTCTTCTGTTTGGTGTCTCCAAGTACTGGGTATACCTTTTCTTCCACTTGAAATAAAAATGTGAGCTTTGTTTAGCAAAAATAACACAGATACAGATTGTTGTCGACCTTTGTTGTTCACCATGCATCAACACCGGTCGCGGTCATTGTCAGTAAAGACAACCCGGTAGACTCAATCATGGCCGATATACAAGCGTGGCCGTTCAGGTGGGAAGATGAAACCCCTGATTCTAAAGCATCCCGTGTGTGTGATGTCTTCATTTCAACCCCCAAACATAACTGTGTGTCTCTTCACGTGATTTCCAGTCAGAACACTAGGACACACTTGGAACAGTTCACCGCTCTCAGGGCGAAAAGAAGTACACAACAACAAAACCAGAATGCTTGGAAACATCAGAGTCGACGATAACCCACCCACATTTCACTTTTGAATAACTTAACGTGCAAACACTTAGTTTGAATTATCCCTGATGTGTGGTGAAATCTGCGTTGGTGGTTATGCATTTGTTCATGTTATGTTTTCTTTTTTTTGTTGATCTTGTTTTTGTGAGGGTCATTGTGAAAGGAGTCTTGATCTCATCTTAGAACTGGATGAAAAGGAAACGTTCATTTAAGGGGTTTTCTATGACGGCTTACTAGTGCCAAAAACACATAATTGTAATTTTCACGTGGACATTACAATAATGTTGTGACAATTACTAATTTTCACGGGATAATTACAATCATGTGGTGAACATTAGTACTTTTCTTGCCAGATTATACTTAAATTTAAGTTTTGGCACAAGTTATACGTACGTCTAGACGTGAGCCAGAACTGAAAATTAGTAATGTTCACTACATTATTACTAATTAGCATGTGCCTCATGACTGTGGAGGTTAAATGCGCATGCGCGACTGTTACACCGGCCACAGTAAAACTTATCTCGATTCGAAACTGTTCTGGTCCATAGTTTTTTAATCCGATGCAAATTAACATTACGAGCTAGATAAACATGATTTACAGCTGTCTGTCCGATAACTTGTTTAATAAGGAATTTTATCGAAAGATATTAATTTGTGAAAGTGTGAGAGTCTCGATCGAACAGAACCGTCTGCAAACGTCGGACCTTTAACGGACGTCCGGCCGGCGCCATTATTCCTCTCTCGATTCGAACATTTTCGGATCGATTGTCCTTTACTAAGGCACTAAAGAGCAGATTTATGAGTGGGGTAGTGAAAATACATATAAGGTACAGCTGTCTGCCCGATAACCTGTCGAATAAGGAATTCTATTGAAAGATATATGTGAAACTTTAACAAAAAGTGTGAGACCACAGCCGATCAAAAGTCAGTCTGCCACAAACAGCATCGATTCGAAAGATGTCGGGTCGATTCTCCTTTTCTAAGATACCCAAAACAACGTTTAGGAAAGCGCTACAGCAGAAAACTGTGACATGCATCTTCATGTCGGATAACTTCTATTAAAAGATATTTCAGAAATAATGGGAGAGCGATGTGTGCCGGACGTTGTAGCCTCTCAGTGCGGACTCTAAGAGTCCGACTACTGTGACTGAAACGAGGCCAAAATGAAAAATGGTAATTGATATTGTTTGGCTAAGTATAGACACTGGTAAGCCGTCATATTTTTCTGCATACAAGTATGTTCCAAATGCATTGTAGGTTTTGACTTCAAGTTTTGTGCAAGTTTATGTATTTCAATACATAATACCATATAGACATGCTTTTCAGTGTGTCGGGAGGGATTCTATGGACTTGACTGATCTTCTCGTTGTGACACGAACTGTGATGAAGGGTGCAACAGGACAAGTGGTTACTGCACACGTACGTTTTATCGTATTTTGTTTCAGATTTAGCAGTGAAGAGCAACTGTTAGTGGTTATAGTGTAAATTCCGGGGTCAGAAGCCCAATGCATAGCCAGCACAAACTTTATGGATTTCATAGCGCTGTGGAGCGCATAGCTATGAAACCCACTATAGAACTCAGCGGTCCGCATGCATGAGGTCAAACAGTGCCTGCAATAGCTAAGAGCGGCTCTATTTTTAACGTAGATAGTGGAAGGGATTTCCCGTCATCCTATGTCTCTGCGCATGCGTCAAGCTTTGTGATGCTTCGTGATGCTTCGCCGCGGGTCAGTTTTACACCATTTGCCGCAGACAGTTTGGAAAGCCCGTCTCCTGATAAAACTTGTCTTTCGTCAGTCAGCTTCCTCTTTGTTTGGAAACTATATTCATTCCGGTACCCTCGCCATAAAGGTATATGTCACTCTCTTGCTGGTTCTGCATTATGTGTTTCATGTTTTTATTATCATTATTAGTATGTACCGCTATCAGTTCGCCACACACATCTTGAAAAAGATCTGCACGCGTAAAAACTTACCCAAAGTTAAGATAACCCGTCAATGCACCCTTTCGAATCGGCAGTTCGAGTTGCTCTTACAGTTCATCCGTGATTGCAATAATGTTCTGCCTACGAAAGCGGAATTGTCTGCACAGTTCCACGTCGTCGTAACGATTCAGTGGATGTAGGCGGTCAAGAAAGATCCGGTTGCTTCTCAAATTTCTTCTCATCCTGAATCCGCATGAAAGCAGCCGCCATTTTAAACGCTCCAATAGCCTGTTCCATAACTCTAATTGGAAGGAGGGGCCTGCTATAAATGTATGGCTGACATAAGGCTCTATGCGCGGTCTATGCATTAGAAATAAGAGACTTTATGGAGTCCACAGACTGTATTGCCGTGACGTCATCAAATTAGGCTCCTATGTAGGGGCTATGCATTGGGCTCCAGATCTCTTAGAGCTTATATTGCTATTTCTAATGTTACGTAGATTTCCATTGGTCAACTGGGCAAAACTGAGCTCATTGCAAAAGTGATATCGACGACATTTCTTTCGATATTAGTGTTGATATTGACGACCTATTTATTGCTTCCCCATTTCAAAAACAAAGACACCTACATTTAAAAACAAACAAATACATACGAAAATGTAATTATCCCAGAATTTAGTTGAGCAAGTGATTAATTACTTTTTGAAAGAAAAGACATTTGGAAATACTGGAAAGTACAAGAAAAGAGTTAACAAAAAGAACTAATAATCAGAGGGAGGGATATGGAACAGCCAAAACTGAGACAAATAATGTTGTAATTTCTTTACAGTGAATACAAAATCAATCAATCAATATCCAGTATTATATCGCGCGTATTCCGTGGGTACAGTTCTAAGCGCAGGGATTTTTTTGATGCAATTTATATCGCGCACATATTCAAGGCGCAGGGATTTATTTATGCCGTGTGAGATGGAATTTTTTACGCAATACATCACGCATTCACATCGGCCAGCAGATCGCAGCCATTTCGGCGCATATCCTACTTTTCACGGCCTATTATTCCAAGTCACACGGGTATTTGGTGGACATTTTTAGCTATGCCTCTACAATTTTGCCAGGAAAGACCCTTTTGTCAATCGTGGGATCTTTAACGTGCACAACCCAATGTAGTGTACACGAAGGGACCTCGGTTTTTCGTCTCATCCGAAAGACTAGCACTTGAACCCACCACCTAGGTTAGGAAAGGGGGGAGAAAATAGCGGCCTGACCCAGGGTCGAACACGCAACCTCTCGATTCCGAGCGCAAGTGCTTTACCACTCGGCCACCCAGTCCCTGTCCAGAGAATTAGCAATAATTATATCTAACATTGACTGACTGTGTGATGATATCTTCTGCTATTGGTCTGTTTTGATATCACTGTCTCAACAGACCATAGCAGAAGTTATCCCCCCCTCTGCTTCTTTCTCTCTGTAAACTTGTAGGGCTAGTTATTTTTCGGTAACTTACCCAACAACCAAAATCACTTACCCAACAACGGGCCTGAATCCTCGATAGCTCATGGATAGAGACTGTACACATTGTGGATCTACTTTTTGCGACTCAAAAGTTCAGAACACTCTAATGTACAAAATATACATTTCTGGAGCAAACAATACAACCATACCGTATTTAAACCAGCAACTACAGACTTGAACACATGAATCTCCATATAAAATCCATGAGTTTGGTTGTTTTCTGAATTCAGATCTGCCGTGCACAATCGTTTATCGCTAGCAAGATTCCAAGGAAAAGTAACTCTCATACTTTGTCTAGCGACACGAGTAGTTCCCCTTCCAGATTTCGGCTGCATCGGCAAGACTGCAATCCGACGGTCAGTTTTCAACAATATTTCATTTTATAAACAGATCACACGCAATAAATTGCAAACATTTAATCAACTTAAAGAAGATGCAGCGGTTTTATACACTATTTTGCCGCAGAAACGAAAACCTGACCTCTCTCTTCGTTGTGATCTTGGAAAGGGTGACGCATAGACCTGCGCATGCCCGCCCTTCCACGCCTGGCTGGGCTGACACGCACAGCTCTCTGCTGCAGCAGAAACGGGGCTGGCGCGCTCACAAAACTTTCTTCGTTGTATCTCCGCTACACGAAAAATTGCCTTTGTGAACACGCCAGCCAAGGACGACTGCCAAAGGAATAGGTTTATGTAAACATGCCAATATCAAAGTAGTCACACCCCATACTTTCACCATTCTGAACAAACATTCTTACAACCAGAAGTCCAAACACATGATTTGCGGTTCAGTCCACGTAGAGTGAAATAATATTCAAATAGAACATTTCAAAGAAAATCAAGTTAAATTCAAATAGTGAATGTAATGCTTGAAAGGGGTATTTTGCGTCTCTTCTTCACAAAAAGGTACATTTTCTGAGTAAGGAAATGGGGGAGAGGGATGGCTTCTGGAACCCAAGAAGCCCTGCATTCTCTGTTTGAATTAATGTTCAAAATCAAAGCTGTGAAACCAAGTCCTTTATGCAAGAGTGTTACAGATCGGTGTTTTACCATGACAGGAAGGATACGTTTTGCAGGACGAGTAACAATATCACCAGATGCCTTTTAAAGACCAGGAAGGGTCGCTGAAAGAATGTTACTGAAGGATGCACGGGAGGGGATGGGCGTGGCGTGATGTTTCTGGGATTCTGTTTGTCTGCCTGTCTGTCTCTGTTTTTATGTATGTCTCTGTCTGTCTCTGTCTCTGTGTCGCTCTCCCTCTATCTCTCTCTTGCTCCCCCCCCCCCCCCCGCTCTCTCTCTTTCTCCCTCTCTCTCTCTCTCTCTCTCTCTACGCTTATAGACCATATATGTGTGTCAACCCAGGCTAACATTATTGAAACCTCAGTTCCAAGTATTGGTTGTAGTGATCACTTTCCAATATGCCTCACATGGTCGAAAAAAGGGGTTAGAATCCCCAAACGAAAGCATCAATTCATAACTTATAGGCTATTTTCAAAACTTGATAAAGAATCATTCCTTTCTGATTTAAGTTGTACAGATTTTTCAATAATTTATAATCATACTGACCCCGATGAAGCATTTGAATTATGGTACAATTTGTATATAAAAGTGTATGATAAACATGCACCATTCAGAACCTCTCGTGTGCAGCAACACCCAAAACCAAAATGGCTTACACACGACATTCAATGTGCTATTAATCACCACGATTTTCTTAAACGTAATGGCAGAGAAGAAGAGTACAGAAAGCAGAAAAACGAAGAAACGTCCACGAAACGTGCTGCTCGCAAACACTAGGGAGATTTAAAAGACAGCACGTTTCGTTTTGCAGCTCGTTTCGTTTGGTGAATGAGTCACCCCGCGAAAGGGAACGTGAAACGAGACGGCATAGGCCGCAGACAAGATTTAGATGTATTCACGTTTCGTTTCGGAATGAAGGAACTTGTCACGTCTGTCCTCGATCAGAATGGAAAAAAAAAAACCTAGGAGGTGGTCCAGAATCGGGCATACTTTGATTATTTTCAGTCCAAATAAATCACACATACTTTGTTTATACAAAATCACATACGAAGCCAGAATAAAAATTCGATGCGATGACCTACTTCTGCTTCGCCATTTGCTTTCTCACCATGAAGTTGGATAAATGTACCAGGATCAACACCCTTCAAAATATTTCAGTTCACAACAGTTGTCTACCTCCAATGAACACATTCTCAGCGCTGAAAGACTGTGAAAGGGTTGATGAATCTAGCAATGCATAAAATGGCCAACAAATAAAACTGTTAGTGTGCAAAAATACTCACAAAAGTTGACGAAATATTGTTCGTTTTTTGGGGGTGGAAAACGTGACTGCGTTTTGACGTTCCACGTTCCGTTTCAGTTGACCTTCACCTTTCCAGCGAGAGACCCCCGAAATGATGACGTTTACCACAACTTCAAAACGAAACGTCCCGACGTTTCGTTTATTAAATCTCCCTACTATTACCGTGAGCTCGCTGCATCAAATACGAAACAAAACTCAAAAGCCATCTGGAAAGTGATCAACCAGTTGACACGTAAAGAAACCGTAATATCTTCTGTCATTGATGTACCTGCGGATGATCTTAACATTCATTTCACTTCTATTGTTGAAAAAATAATCACAAATGATAGATCAAAACAGAATAATCTGGACAAGTTGAAACAGTTTTGTGTTTCAAAAAATATTACACATAATTTAGACATCCCCCTGTTATCTGTGAGCGAAGTCTTCCATTATCTGATATGCTTAAAACAATCTGGTACTCATGGTCTAGATAATCTTGATGGGAAAATTTTGAAGTTGTCTGCCCCTTTTATTGCAGAATCTCTGACATACGTTTACAACTTGTGCCTGGACAAATCTGACTTTCCTGCCAAATTAAAGGAGGCAGAAGTAATCCCGCTATTTAAATCAGGTAAATCTTCTGACCCCGCCAATTACAGACTAATCTCGATTCTTCCTGTTTTATCCAAACCACTTGGAAAAACACATATATACACTGTTATGCGGATTTTTCTTTCCTAATACTAAAATCCCATATTTGACTTCAATTACGATTCAGCTATCGGCTGATATTGTCCAAGGCAATTTAGGACAGAAATCAACAGCATGAATTATAATTTCTTTTAATGGCTCCTCGACCTTACACAAGGTTGACTCAGGTCATGCATTATACATCCTAGATTCAGTTCTTCACTTCACAACAATATAATTATGGTTATCGTTCATTGATTTTTGACATCAATATTAATTCTCCGGAAACGTGGCTCATTGTCATACAATCCCAAATGACGACGATGAAAGTTCTTTAGTTACTTGGAGGTGATGAAACAAATATAACGTGTACTTCCTTTGATGACGACGATGGATACATTCACAGTAGATGATCACAGTCTGCAGAAAATCTCGACTATCCGTGATGACCCATGTTTACAGGAACCATGACGACGATGAACTTGATGACGACGATGACGTAAATGCCGCTTCTAAAACGCAGCTCTGTCGGTGATGTCTTGCTTGCTCGTCTTCCCGTGTACGAACCTGCGATCAAACGTAGCAGCTGTTAAATATCAGACATTCCCTAAATGACAATTTTATCAATATTCATTCTACTAATTCTACGACAAAACTAAGTGAAGAAAGAACACATCTACACGCATTCTCTGCGACAAATGAATATGATATCATCTGGTTCGTTCTCGATCGGAATTCACGACTAACTAACAAACTAGTTACCCTCCAAGACGGCGAAACGGGATCCCCTCTGGGTTAACAGCTTCCTTCTCTGCAGCGTTAGTAACGTCTGGTTAATTGCGAGAATCTGGAGCTCTCCGACTTGCCTGGTCTGTTGATCTCAACGGCCTGTTCTTCTACTTCCGGCGTTTCTGTATCTACGTAGTTGCTTAGCGATGCACAAACACTCGGTTGCATAAACAATTCGTCGCTAAGAACTACAAGTTGAAATAATTTAATCAGACACGACATTTTCTTTTCCTTCGAAGTCTGCAATAAAGAAAGAATTGTGGCTGAAAGAAATGACGTACATCTTTCTGACGTAGATAGTCTCGGTAATCTCGGACCCGCGTGACGTGATTATCTATTAGTCTCGGCACTCGCGTGTTCTAATGAGCTAAAAGAATCAATCCTTTACATACACACTTGACCGCACATTTGAAGAAATATGACCTTATTCATTCAAATCAGTCAGGCTTCAGAGAAAATCATTCGTGCCACACAGCATTGATAAACCTTCTGGAAAACTTGCTTAGCAACATTAATAATAATGAACTCTGTGGTGTCCTATTCGTCGATTTTGCAAAAGCATTCGACGTCATTAATCATGAGTTACTTTTAAAAAAATTAGCTGAGTATAGATTGTCACCCCAAACCCTATGCCTCCTATCATCTTTCTTAGCCGGACGAGAGCAATCCGTTTCAGGAGAAGCATCATATCATACATTCGTGCTTTTCAGATTGCCGGGAAGGATTCTATGGACTTGACTGTTCCTCTGCATGTGACACGAACTGTGACGGGGGGTGCAACAGGACCAGTGGTCACTGCACACGTATGTTTTTGCCTTACTTTCCCCAGATTTAGCAGAGGACAGCTTGTTGTAGATATTACATATAATGTACAGTCTGAGGACTGATCTGACTTTTTGAACGAGGCAGTATTACCGGGGTTAGCAAGCCCCCCCCCCCCCACACACACACACCCCCCCCACTCCCATCCACCCGTTACCCGCAGATGATATTGAAATGCAGTGCTTAAAAGGAATATGGTGGGTCTTTCCTTCGGAAACAAATGTACAATTTCCGGGTTGGGAAAGTGGAAGGTGTGTGTGTGTGTGTGTGTGTGGGGGGGGGGGGGGGGGTCCGGAACCAAACTAGCCTTGCGTTCTCTGTTTGAATTCATGGTTAATACCAACGTGTTGAAACTAAGCCCTTTTTGCAAGAGTGTTACAGATTGGTGTAATACCATGACCCCAAAAAACGTTTTGCAGGAAAAGAAACAATATCACTGGATACCTTCAAGTACAAGGTGACCCCCACAAAATGGCAATAACTTCTTCATTTGTTCAACGAGTTAAAGTCCATCCCAGAATTCGGAGAAAAAAAATTGAAAGTGCACAAAAGTCAGACCAATTGACATAGAAACGTGAAACTTTGTGAACTAAGCATGCGTAAGCTGAAGTTAATATTAAGTAATTAGGTCAACAGATGTAGAAGCTATCAGTATTTGTGTGAGTGTCATTTATTTTGGTCACCCTGCTGAGGGAATTTTACTGAAGGATGCAGGTGAGGGGATGGGAGTGTTGTGATCTTTATTTGATTATATCTCGGTATCTTTGTCTCTCTGTGTATCTCTGTATGTCTCTCTTTCTATGTATCTCTCAATAAACATCAAGTCAGGTCTATCATTCTCTTCTTTTAAGGGAAGACATGGATGTCTAAAGGGGGACAACATTTGTTTTCAAGCAAGTTGATAGTTGTTTTGGACAGAAAACTTTGGGTATGACTTCCTGATCAGAGAAATAATTATGCCTGATAGCAAACTCTAATGTGTCGTTGCCTTGGAAACCGTCCAGTTTGTCCGCCAAATATGACGTATTTAAACGCCCACAACTGCGTAACTATACACTGGGTGTAGAGACATTCTGATTACCGCTTTGTGTTAAATAAAAGAGCAAATGACATTTTGTCAGAAGTGCTTGCTGGTGGCGGGATCTTAGATTTGTTTTTGCATTTTTTTAACGTGATGAAATGGGCCAATTTGTACTTTTCAAATCAATTTAATTCATAAGGAACAAATGACATCGACAAATTCTTCTGTCATATTTGAGAATACAGTCTGAAGTAAAACCATGCACACTTCAAAGGCTGCACCTTGTTCTTAAAGTTATCAAACTGCGAAACTGAAAAAAATAGGGACAAAATCAAAGACACATTTCATCTAAAATCAAACATACTGATAATCGTGACAGTAGTTTGAAAATAATGATACATGTATCAATTACTTTACGTGCCGCTACTTGAAGAATGGCCAACGCAGGGTTCACACTATGCGTGTGGAATATGTGAACAACTAGATTTATGTTAAACGGGCATTTAGCCAGTGGGAGAACGAGAGAACGAGGGAATGGGGAGATATATTAACCGTTATACGGCATTTCGTTTCGCAGGTATGCCATTATTGAGTGATTTAGTCATGTCAGACAAAATCAGGGCCGTAGCAGCCCTACCGGCCACTCCGGCCATGGCCGGACCAGTTTTTTGTTAAAAAAAAAAAATCGTCTTCAAAAAATTCTTCCGAAAGAAAGCCTCTTCGTGAAACCATTTTTTAACTTGCGTTTCCCCCGTTCAAACAAGTAACAAGTAATTCTTTTATTTTCCATTGAAGTTGAGGAGAACATAATGGCCAGGGACCGTACCTTTTTATTTTTTTTATGGCCGGACCACTTTTAGGAGCTGTGCTACGGCACTGAAAATTACCTGTATAGTCGACTTCAACATATAGATACACCTACCAGAAGCCCTCAGAGACCTTCACTAAAATGTGTTTGTTCTCAAAATGATACAATCTGAAATTATCGTGCAGAGTGTCGGGACAGGTATTACAAGCAGACTGCCGCTACCTGCATCCAGTGTCCAGGGACATGTGACAACAACACACCGTGTGACAAGATCACCGGTCACTGCGAGAAGTGTCCAACTGGAAAAAAGGGGAACACTTGTAATCAAGGTTTGTTGTGACTGAACTAACTGTTTTCAGTTTTAATTAATGTTCTCATGTATTAGTATTTTAATGACCTACCAAGCATGGTGTGGCTGTTTCTAGTAGAAATATGTCTGCACATGTCCACACAGTTGTATAGTTATGGAGCTTTCAGACTGTAACCAACACAGTTTGTTCGTCCTTGTTTCAATTCGTTTATTTTCTGTCCTAATCCAATGCTGTCTATCTTCTTTTCCCCTACAATCACCAGTCTTCCTGTAACTCAAAAGAAATCCTTTTTCAGCGTGTGACGGTGGTCAGTACGGTCCGTCCCGCTGCTCTCTGTCCTGTGGTCAGTGTGAAGACGGACAACAGTGTCACCCCGTCACTGGACACTGTCCTCGCTGTCACCCGGGATTCTACCCCCCGCTGTGTGTTGAAGGTAAGTCAGCGTCTAAAACAGCCAGTGAATATCGACTATGTGAATTATGTCTATTGTGTTGACGGTTAGCATGTGATGTCAGACACGTCGAGGAAATTGATATCAACATAACTTAACAGAACAATTTTCAGCCCAGCTGAGCACACGCATTGCATTCTGTTCACACACACACACACACACACACCGACAAAGTTGGCCTTTTTTGTATTTCAACACAAATAATGGTTGTATTAAAAACAACAAGTGTCACTCCGTACAATCAGTCAACATGATGTGTTTACTGCAGAGTTTTAGTTTGACTTTATTATCTTTAGAGTGATATTCAAAAAGGAGCCCAGCATGAACGTTATTATATTTAACAGAGCATCTAGAATCAGTCATGATTGTTGAAATGGGTATATGTTTCCCTGACAGGGCAATAAATCAAATTAAATAATAAGTACGCAGTGGCAAGCAGCTAACATGTTGACGTGTGCAACACCTAAACAGACGTGTTGTATATATTGATTTGTAAAATCTGAATTTAAATCGAAAAAAATGTGCGGCTTTATTCAAATACTTGTAATCGACTGTCCATGATGCACGCTAGACGGTATATTGCTTGGGATGTAGGTAGTTGAATGCTGAATCTCCTCTCTTTAGCATTCCTATCTATGAATGCAGAAGCAGGTAGGTGATGGTCAGATTATGACTTGTTCGACGACATTCCAGAACAAGGGCTTCTTTTGTTGCATTTTTAAAATTTATAATCGGCATATGTTCAGCTTGTGAAAACAAGACGTACGGACAGAACTGCAATGAGAGTTGTGGTCAGTGTAAAGGGGGACAACCGTGCAACACAGCGACAGGCAGCTGTACCACAGGCTGTGAGCCAGGCTACATCGGAGAGCTGTGCAATGACAGTAAGTCTTTTGTTTAGATCGTCTACATTTCTAGAAGTGCTAACGTTCCAAAAGAATCAAGAAAGTTCGACCAGTGCGTCGTTTAATTGTAGACATAACAAAACATGTATACGAACGTCGGCTTATTTGTCATTAGCGTAGACGAACAAGAAACATCAACAAACACCACAGACAAGTAGCAATGACAGATGACCACATTTCTCTGAATGTCCCAGCTATAAGGGTGTAGGCTTTGCCAAAAGAGCCTTTGCTGGCTTTTGGTATTTAGTTGAGTGTCCTTTGCTCCATAGTACTGACTAAATTATATATAGTTTGCAAGAAAGCAATGTGTACACCGTCTGCAAAGAGAACATTTAAAAGGCTACCAAGTGACGACTGACAGCTACCTCTAGATTTGCTTTTGACTAATTGGTGCTGGAAATACGCTGTATTCGAATGCGAAGGTGAAAACCATGCATTTCCATGTGCACTAAGATGTCGGGACTGGGATGGCCAAGCATACTTGTCCTCTGTTTATCCGTCTTATCGTCTTGCCAATGCTGTGTTAGGGCACATGATAGTTAGCACAGTAAAAACTGCTGTTGTTCATGTTTGGTACTTACTGATCACGTTTTAATCCAATACATTCAAAAGTCCGACTCCAAAATGTGTCAAACAGCCCAAAATCATACTCGACAGTCTACCTCGATGAACACACATTGACGCTCTCACTGTGACTGTCTACATCTAGGGCTGTTATTCACTCTTTCTCGCAAAAAATGTCGTTTGAATAGCTGCGCAATATTTGCTGTGTTTCTCCCAGACATTCGTGTTGCTTATATTTGAGATTATATAACTTTTCGCACCTGTAATTTTTTAACAACCGACTGTTAGATTTTGACTTTTCCTGGTCATGTCCATAACTCCACAAGCACCAGAAAAGATCACATCATGTACTGCCACGTAGTGATGTTGTGACGCTCCGTTGTTTAGTTTCGCGCGACGCGCCAAATTTCAGTTTGTAGTTTGTCGACCTTGAGCATGCATCACTTATAGCACATCTCTGTAAATGTAATAACCCATATGTATCCAATGTAAGGTCTAACTTCCTGACTGTAGTTTTGACTTTAAGCAAACCTATGTTTATTAAAGTTGAGTTAGGCCTAAAAAAAAAATAGGTGTGGTTACGGTAACCCGACCTACCCTATTTTTTTGGGCCGACCCTATAACTTTTTATTACATTTGTCAAAAAAATACCCAAAAAAACCAAGTAAACGAGTGCAGAAAACGCAATGAAAGCGAAAGCGCCCGAGTCGCACACTTATTTCCCTGTCAAGTAGGTTTAATTTGTACACATTAAAAAAAAAAGTAAAAACAAAATAAAAAGTGATTGCCTACCTTCCTACCCTATTTTTTTTGGCTATGTTACCGTAACCACACCTATTATTTTTTTTGGCCTTATAACACCTCCTGCACAGTTGAACAACATTGTATCTGAATTGCATGTGTTTCATGTTATAGTATAACGTTGTCATAGTCAGAAATACACAACATACTTATTATATTAGCGAATTAGCCAATAATGAAAGTCTGCTGTGTGCATGTTTATTGATGAGTGTATCAAACTTCCTAGTTTCAGAGATATTTAACGTTTATCACTTAGGTTTGCTTGAACGAATTCAGAATGTCTGAAGAGACTGCATGGTGAAAAATATGTAACCAACCATACAATATGTGTCAGATCAACACAACATAATATCTGAATGAATAACTACATTAACTGTTTCAGCGTGTGATGAAGGACTGTACGGAGCAGAGTGTAACCAGACGTGTGGTCACTGTCAGGTCAACACCACATGTCATCATCAACACGGACAGTGTCTGGTCGGATGTGCACCAGGATTCACTGGAAACCTGTGTGGTATGTGTGATCTTATGCAAGAAATCATTTGCAATCCAATCGGGTTGCGCTTGTTGTCATGGTTCCCCTCAAAATTGACGCGACATCCTCCTCTTATTTGACCGCTCATGTGATCACCTGAGTCAGTGCCTATTCTGAATTGTCGTTAATTTTGTTTTGGTACTTTTCCTTTATGTCATGTCGATTTTTGGGGTACCCATATTTGTGCGGCGGGCACGTGACCCCTATAAAATAAATCTTTGATCCCATGTACACTACATTGGGGTGTGCACGTTAAAGATCCCACGATTGACAAAAGGGTCTTTCCTGGCAAAATTGTATTGGCATAGATAAAAATGTCCATCAAATACCCGTGTGACTTGTAATAAAGGCCGTGAAAGGTGAATGCTCGCCCTAATAGGTTTGAGGTTTGCTGGTCGATGTGAAAAAATTCCATCTCACACGGCATTGATAGGTAACATGCGCCTTGAGTCGCCTTGTATGGTGAGATATGTGCGCGAAATAAATTCTCGTAAATAAAATAAACATGTGCCAGATAGCATAGAAGTTTGAATAAATTGAAACGGGAATGATTGTTTTTGCTCCGGTATTATAAACGGAGCAATACTGTGTTTTGCCGAGATTGTACGGTTTTAAAGAAATCATTTGTTCATGCCACATTCAGGACAAATCATCGGTTATTTTTTTAGTTGTTTGAAGAAAAGAGTAAGGGAAGTACATCCCAAAGGAAATTACGTGTAAGCCCTTTTGCACGATGGCATGCATTGTCATCTTTGTATCACAATAATTAATGGCTTTTAAAATATTCGGAACAGTGAAGCTGGACCAGGAACAATGGAGCTGGGTCATTACTGTGGTTGGTTCTACCATCGGTGCTGCGATGCTAACTATTGGACTTGTTGCCGTAGTGTGGTGAGAGGACACACACACACACACACACAAACACACACCCACACACACACACACACACACACACACACACGTACACACACACACGCTTACGCTCTCTCTCTCTCTCTCTCTGTCTCAGTCTCTCTCTCTCTCTCTGTCTCTCTCTCTCTCTCTCTCTCTCTCTCTCTCTCTCTCTCTCTCTCTCTCTCTCTCTCTCTCTCTCTCTCTCTCTCTCTCTCTCTCTCTCTCTGCTCGGCATCTGTGTCTTTCTCTTCTGTCTTCACTTCTTTTCTCTTCAGAACATCTGTTGACATCAAGAATGTGAAACAATAGACTACCTCTTTAGGTATTTTTTTTTAGTGAATTCCAGTGGTGTAACAATAATTATATATTTTGTTCCATACAAGTGTCATACAGTTTATATCAATTTGAATTCACGACACACAATTATCGTTTCAGCTGGTGTCGTCGTTCTCGAGACAATCAAAACAGAATAACTCCTCCTGCAGGTCAGTCAACTGTTGTAGTTTAAGGATGCCAATTTTGTACACTACTTTTGTGATTCAGAATTGTGTCTACCACAGGCTTTGCGAGATCAATAACCATGCATGGTATGAATATGTTTAGTCAGCCCTTATTGATGTAACTCTCTATTCAAAACAAAATGTTTGTTATAAAATATGCTGCTCTAGATGTGCTGTATGTTCTATGTGTCTGATTGTGTTGCTTTACAGTCTTCCCCGTCTATTTTCAGCGTCTCTCTGCAAGATTGAGTGTGCATTTGTACAACATAAATGAAACAAGTCAGCATATCAACACTTTTACATGTACATTGTATGAAATCCTTGAGCTTTTCTTTTAGAAAAAAAGTGTACACATAAAAAGAAGTATTTTAAGAATAACATGACTGTGTATTTTAGGCATCAACGTAACATTTATGTTGTGTCTGCAGAGGATGTTAAGAAGCAAGAGAACAACTACGACAGCCCCCACCCTAACTCCAAAACTGATCCTGATAGAGAAGTCTACATGGAGTTGGCGTTGTTTCCTTCTGAAGTCACCACATCATCAAATAAAGCTGATTAGGGAAAAGTAGTATTCGTGAATGTGGAACAGACAGCAAAGTGTATCTTCCACTGACTGTGGACGGCTTAAGTAAGAAGATGTATGCACACAATCAAAAGGATGAACATTATTGACAGAATTGTCATGCAACCATATTCCTAAGTTTCCCCAATAAGCTATTATCTGGTACTATGAATGAATTATTGGAAAGCACACGTGTTGTGTTGAGCTCGTAAGTAGCAGGATTAAGACCTATATTTATTCAGTCATGAACACTCTGTTACCAATGCGAAGTATTACTTAACTATCATTAATTGTAAACAAAGCGTGTCATTTATTAATGGTAATTTTTGTTAATGTATTGGAATACTTTTCTTGGGGAAAACTGAAATTGCGTTGCTTCTGAGTCTGAAAATTGCAAGATGTGGGTGACCGTCGGGATCTTATGGGTTGTGGTATAGGTGATTTTCCTTGCAAACATTGAGTCAACCTACACGTGACTTCACACGTTGTTGCTCGATCTGTGAACTGAAGGAAGTGATCACATCCGCAATGCCGATTGTCAGGTCTGATGTGCGTACTTTCGAATGACAAGAGCCTTATATTGAGCATACGGTGCAGAACATACAGATGGGAGCTAATCCTAACTTGGATGTCAGTCGTTACCCCCCGCGGGTTAGGGGGAGTCCCATATTGGTTGGGACTAGAAAGAATTTAGCCGATGCTACCCAGCATGTCGTAAGAGGCGACTAACGGTTCTGTTTCTTCTCTTCTTTTGTCTTATTTCTGCCTTACCAGTCCTTTCACCTATATTTCCTTCCAAGAAAACTCTCCCTACTATTCCCTGCAGTTTTCCAATTCTTTTTTTGTTGTCTTATTTCTACCTGACTGGATCCATCACCTTTATTTCACTTACCAAAAATCTTCCTTTCCACATCCGTTTCTCCTTTTACCCTTGTTAAGTGGTTCTTGTATAGAATATAGTCAATGTTTGTAAAGATTTTAGTCAAGCAGTATGTAAGAAATGTTTAGTCCTTTGTACTGGAAACTTGCATTCTCCCAGTAAGGTCATATATTGTACTACGTTGCAAGCCCCTGGAGCAATTTTTTGATTAGTGCTTTTGTGAACAAGAAACACTTAACAAGTGGCTCTATCCCATCTCCCCCCCTTTCCCCTATCCCATCCCCCCCTTTCCCTCGTCGCGATATATTAAAACCTTCGTGGTTGAAAACGACGTCAAACACCAAATAAAGAAAGATGTCAGTCGTTCGCATGATTTCACTTGCACAGATTGTCGCCGCGTGGCCTAGCTACAATGTCACGTATAGCTTGACTGAGTGTTCCCTTGGCAAAGCAAGGGAAAACATGGACAAGCAAATCTTCCATAACCCATACAAACTTGACTGGGGTATTTCCGAACATTGTCCATTACCAAGATTGTGTGTGTGTTGGTCGATAGGGACAGCTTGATATTATCAAGAATGATTGTGGCTTCTTCGTTATTAACAGTTGTCCACGTAAGCTTTTGAAATATAGTGAACGATGCAAAAGAGCATAATTAACAACATGTGCTTATGTTCAAGCTTGTGAGATTAAGGTGACAGGTCAAAATGAGTGGTTGCTTTGTTGAAGGAATGTCAAATACCGTATGCTCACGAAGTTCAGCATTACATGCGGCTTTAAAGAAATACTTTGTGAGTCTTTATTATTATAATTTGATTAAAAGTATAGGTACAGAAATAAAAAAGAGACTGCAGGTAAGAAGAACGGGTGTCACTAAAACTCGAAAAGACACGAAAAGACGCGAAAAGACACTAAAAGACACTAAAAGACGCGAAAAGACACGAAAAGACACGAAAAAACAGCAAATAGATACGAAAAGACGCACAAATACACGAAAACACACCTTTGGCCCTTTCACCACTGACACTCACACAGTGCATTCACACCTTCTTGTAACAATCACCTCCTCACAGCTCACACGCACACTCACACTCACACTCACACTCACACCTGTTTGGTGTTGATGTTGGTGTCCCTTTATTGGAGTGGATCTCACAACCAAATACGTCCAAACTCTTCCGAAGTTCTCAAAGTTCTCTCCGTTCTCTTTCACACCCTAGCATGCACATACATTATTAAACATTAGCTAGAGTCACACACATCCAATTACAAATCTCAGTAACTATTAGTAGCACAACATTCTAAGATGATAAGCCATTCCATTGGTTAAAGACAAGAAAGAAGACCGCAAAGTGTGATTGTTTTGCTTACGGACAGTTGACAGCTGAATAAATAGACTTATTGTTTTAATGAAGGTATATTCCTAAATTATCTCTCAAGCTATCGTGAAATCGTGTTATTAGGTTGCTTTGGTGAGCTTTGTGAAAGATAACAGAAACAAATATAACGACTTGTACATGTGTATCTATACATATTTTAGTTGAAGACGAATGTAGATTGTGTGTTCTGTGTTTCTGATGAGATTGTTTGGTTTTAATGAAGAAATACATCGATGCTTGTTTCTTGCTAAGTAATCTTAAAAAAAAAAAACATTCTCCTCCTCAAATGTAGTTTTTCACCCTGCAGTTTAACACTATTGTGACTAGCACTGCCACGGCGTTAACGTCCTGCCTGCCCAAGCTTGCCACCAAGAAACTTCCCAAAAAACAGTAACTGTAAAGAAATCTGTCTAGCAAGCTTGAATTAAGTCCAATCACCACCAAATTTTGTGTACTAATTAAAAAATGGATGCCCAGTTCAGTCGTGCTATTTATAAGTTTGTCACGCGATTTGTTTTAGCAAAGGGGGGTGAAAGGGGGATAATTTGTGTTTTTTTGTGTGTGTTTTCTTTTCCACTGCTTTTTTAAAAGTTATTTTTTAACAGAAAGTATTATAAATAATTTTATAACCAAACAAGGTGTAAAACCTATGAATTAGCTGAAATATTGTTAAAATTCTACACAGAAATAAGGAGACAGTACAAAGAAAAAAACAAGCAAATCCCGCATTCACTCACAGCATCCTGACTCAAATGAAACAAAACTGTGACACTCACCAAATGATGTCTAGGTAATCCATATTGAATATAAGTCACATTTTCACAACAAAGTCCCAACTGTTCACCTATGAACATTTCCAAAAGGATTATGAGGCTCCAGCCATCCATTGTTATCAGTGCTGCCACGCCCCCCTTGCAACTACACATTCGAAGATTCATGCAGTACCACCCAAACACGTGTAGTTTTCCGACTCGTACTAGCAACAACAGGACTGTTTCTTCCTCAATATCACTGCTATTATCGCTTTCTTGAGGCGAAAACAACACGTCGGAATCATGATCTACAGGGTCCTCAAGATCCAACATCCGGAGAATCTCCTCCCGTGACAAGGCTCGCCTTCGATTCATTTTTTTTCTCGAAAAAACCATACAAATCAGGCTAATTTTGCATATGGCGGAAGGGCACGCAAAGTGTGTCAAGGGAAACAACTCAATTTACTGCAAGCTTCAAAAACCGGGAAGCAATCACGAGTCGTGTACCCTGTATGGCTCTTACTGAAAAATGCGCGTCCCGTCCATGAGCGTGTCAGCGCGGTTACTGATTTATCAGTGTCCCGTCGCGAAAGTGTAAATGAGGTGTTAGGTTAGTGTTGGTTTAAACAATGTTTTATTAAATCAAACATGGTACAACAATACAACGATAAACAATAGGGACACGAACTCAAGCGAACGCTTATATTACGCGCCCTACGTAGTTACAAATTAACAAAAATATGATGTCGGACAAACATTACTTATAAACTAATGGAACTATCTAAGTAAACAGCATAGTTGAAGCAAACCAAAAAGAACAAGAGAAAGCTAGCAGGAGGAAGAGGGGGAGGGTGGAGGTGGGACGAAAGAATGGTAGGTACATATGAAAGATGAAGGTGGTTAGCGCATACAAAAAGAATATACATAGTACATTGTAAACTGTAATCCAGTGGCAAATAAGCAGTAGTTCGCTGAATATATAATTGAAAAATGTATATAGAATACAGTCAACTTGTGAAAGAGCGTTACAAAACCCTACTATATTCAATTTATCGTAATTGAAAATAGTTCGTTTGAAGGAGTTACTCACATTTACAGTACTTTTTAGTATCGCCCGTGGCACGCTGTTAGGTTAGTGTTGATGCGCATTCTGTTGTATTGTGTTGTGTTGTGTCGTGTCGTGTTGCGGTGTGTCGTGTTGTATTGCATTGAGCTGTGCTGTGCTGTGTTGTGTTGTGCTGTGCTGTGCTGTGTTGTGTTGTGCTGTGCTGCGCTGTGCTGTGTTGTGTTGTGTTGTGCTGCAATGTGTTGTGCTGTGCTGTGCTGTGTTGTGCTGCAATGTGTTGTGCTGTGTTGTGCTGCGTTGTGTTGTGCTGTGTTGTCTTGTGTTGTGTTGTGCTGTGTTGTGTTGTGTTGTGCTGCAATGTGTTGTGTTCTGCTGTGTTGTGCTGCAATGTGTTGTGTTGTGTTGTGCTGCGCTGTGTTGTGTTGTGTTGTGCTGTGCTGCGCTGTGTTGTATTGTGTTGTGTTGCGTTGTGTTGTGTTGTGCTGCGTTGTGTTGTGTTGTGTTGTGTTGTGCTGCGTTGTGTTGTGTTGTGCTGTGTTGTGTTGTGCTGCGTTGCGTTGCGTTGCGCTGCGCTGCGTTGCGTTGCGTTGCGTTGTGTTGTGTTGTGTTGTGTTGTGTGTCGTTGTGTTGATCATCGTTGTTTGGGACTAAGAGGAGTTAGGTGATGTCAGGAATATGTATTGTGTTCACTGTTTATTTATTATTTTTGTTTATAGTGTTGCATATTTTGCCTAATGTATTTATAATCAAGAAACAAGAATGGTAGGTGCTTGGAACATGTAATAAATAACAAAACAAATCATACATTTAAACTTGGTCTTACTTTATTTGCAATAGATGTTTATGCATAGTTATAGTTCCTTGTTTTATTGTGAGTGTTTGATTGTTAGCTTTTTGACTAAATGTGTTAACATAGACGGGTGAATCGAGACGAGGGTCGTTGTGTGTGTGTATGTGTGTGTGTGTGGGTGTGTGTGTGGGTGTGTGTGTGTGTGTGTGTTTGTGTGTGTGTGTGTGTGTGTGTGTGTGTGTGTGTGTGTGTGTGTGTGTGTGTGTAGAGCGTTTCAGAGAAAACTACTGGACCAATCTTCATGAAATTTCACATGCGAATTTCTGGGTATAATATCCCCGGATATATGCTTTCATTTGTTTCGATAAATGTTTGTTGATGACGTCATATCCGGCTTTTTGTGAAAGTTGAGGCTGCACTGTCACGCACTTTGATTGAAATGTTGGTCAAGCAATCTTCGACAAAGTCCGGACTATGGGATTGAATTGCATCTCCGCAGCCTAAAAATGAATGTATTAGTTTGCTCATTAAATTTGTCATTAAAATCGATTTTTCACTAACAAATTCAAAAATGATTGCATCGTATTCCTCAATTTTTCCCGATTTCAAAAACAGATACATAATGTCATGTTTACTATAAAAATGTGCTCAGAATTACAGAAAATAGGTTTAAGTAAGTACTGCGTTCACGCGCTACGAGGAGACGAGCGTGCACGCGTGACCGGTCTCGATTTTCCGGTGTGGTTAGTCGAGACTATTTTAATAATTATGGTCTCGGCGATGACTGTTTTTTGGTGTGAATCTTTTTTCTTTGATGCCGACAGCTTGACTAAATGTTTTTTATGTCGCTTCACGCGACTTGTTTTCTCGTTACTTTTAGTTGCTAGAATGTCCTGTCTCATAATGCATATGTAGACCAAATAATACAGTAACATTTAAAGACATGTTATTTTGTTGATTGTAAACGTTGTCATGTAGATATAAGCTGTGCATATCCACAGCCTAGCATGACAACATTCCGAGGAAGGATGCATTATATCTCATTTTACGCTTTAACATCGATGTTATGGGCTTCGTACATGTTGCTTTGTAATCATGTTAGTTTTTGAAAAAGAATATCAATAATGACAACTGAAGTGGGGATATTGTTGGGTGGTTGTAGTGGCAATAGTGTCTCTTTAAAAAGTACATGTATTGCTATGCGTTGTATGGATATATCATAATCACTTGTTGTACATCCTTATAATCGTGATTTGTGTTTGTACGGTAACAGTTATGTGTTTTATGATTGTGTCTTTTGGCACAGGACGATGTTTGGAGAAAACAATCATGATTGTATGGGTTGTTGACGTGTTGTCTTCCCTTGTGTCCATCGAAACCCTGAGGCAAGCGCACAATGCCACGTGTAACGTGCCACGGGTGTGGCAAGGGAAAAGCAAGGGGGACAACTGAAAGCAACTTTTCAACGACTCATGATAAAACCGACACATGTATTTCCGAAATCCGTTCATTGCACATCTTTTGTTTGCATATTTCGCACGTAGTTGTTCAGATCAACAAACCTTGCTTTACACATATTATACCTTTCATAACGTGTGTAAGATAAGACCGGATGTGTTCAGTTGACCAAACACACATAGGAAAGCTTCCGACACGAGAAAAGAAACAGATTTGCAAAGTATATATAAACAATAGCACAAGGTTAATGTGTGTGGGTGTGTGATATTTACCCTGCATCTCTAGTTTTGTTTTTACACCCCCGGTATAGGGGTGTGTATAGGATTCGGTCGATGTGTTTGTGTGTTTGTGTTCGCATATAGATCTCAAGAATGAACGGACCGATCGTCACCAAACTTGGTGAACAGGTTCTATACATTCCTGAGACGGTCCTTACAAAAATTGGGACCAGTCAAACACACGGTTAGGGAGTTATTGGTGGATTAAGATTCTACAAGGACTTATAGAGGGACATATTAATGGTCAAAGGGAAATAACCTTCTCAGTTGGTGGATGTCAGAATGGTAAGGACGGGGGTGTTTTTCCTACCTCGGAGGAATTTCTTGTTGTATGTTGTGTTTTAGTGCAGTGTGTATATATTGTCTAATATATTTTATATTTCATTAGACGTGTGAGCTTTGGTTGTTGTATTTTGTGTTAAGTGTCCTAGAAAGCCTGCTATGCATGCAGAACATGCCAAGGTATTCCCGTGGGAACACACTTTCCAACTTTTTTCAAAAGTAGTAAAAACCAAAATACACATTTTATCTTGCCTTCTTCTTAGATGTGTAGTTGCTCTTTCCATAACAAAATGTACAAATGGTATGTGCATGTGTGTTTGGGTGGGGTGGTGAGGGGAGGCTTTTT
>NC_090247.1:37205732-37213232 GCF_037325665.1 Littorina saxatilis
ACGGACAGAGAGGAAAGAGAACGAAGACAATACCACACGCTCTCTCAAACGCACACGGACACACACACATACATCCACACACACACACACACACATACACACACACACACACACATACATCCACACACACACACACACACATACACACACACACACTTACTTACGCAGACAGACACAAGGAGGAAGGAAAACGTCTGCGCTTCATTTCCGTCATAGTAATAGCTGTAGTAAGTAGTAATAGCTGTAGTAAGTCATAGTAATCGTGTAGTCTCATTTGCACTTGTAACAGCGGTTGTAGGATCTTTCCACTTAATTATCACATGACACTAATCTCACGGCCATTTCGTAAGCTTGTTTTATGACAGTCTAGATCATGCATCGTGGCGTGAATGTGAACTCATCCTTATTTGAAGGCGCTTGCATCATATATAGCGTATTCCTTTACACGCAAAGGTTAGCTGACCTGAATGTAAAAATTGCCATTTTTCAGTATGAACACAGCACATAATTGTATAAGCATACTATAATAGACTAGATTTGTTCTTCTTGCAAAACTGACCAGAAGTGTAAAATTTCGTGAGCTGAATGCAAATTTACTTGATATACATTAACTTGATCTATGTAACAAATTAGCGACCGCGGTGTGTGCGTGGGGGGGGGGGGGGGAGGGAGTGAGGGAGAGGAAGAGCCTGTTCACGTGGCTTTACGTTTCACCCATGGCCGGAACACTGAACACAAAAAGTTAAGGATATATTTTCAGTGGTATATCGCAGATGTTATAAACAGCAGTGTTTTGATCAGACACAGTCACAGGTCCTTGACAACACCTACCCTCAAATTGGCGTTTTTTTGACGGCACGTTTCTCTCTACCTGCTGATTAATAAAATAACCTCGACACTTCGTCCAAACGCCTGTTTGCTCAAGGCTAAGCTCACGGACTCGCGCTATACCTCGCCCATGCATGTATTATCTCACCTTCTGCGGTCAAGACCTGTTAAAACTGGACAATCACTTGTTGTAGCAAAGATAGTCTAGGCTGTACATGTAGTCCCGGATATCTTTGCTTCCGGTCCCCAACACGCGAGAGAAAAGTAAAGGTTGCCAAGGTCGGTCAGTTTGAGGAAGGGCGTTAACCTGACTTCTGAGCGAAGACCGTTATTTACGAGATTACACGAAGCCAAATCCTATGACACAAACGCCTGTGTGTGTGTGTGTGTGTGTGTGTGTGTGTGTGTGTGTGTGTGTGTGTGTGTGTGTGTGTGTGTGTGTGTGTGCATGTGTGTGCGTGTATGTGTGTGTGTGTGAGTGTGTGTGTTTGTGTGTGCATGTGTGTGTGCGTGTATGTGTGTGTGTGTGTGTGTGTGCGTGTATGTGTGTGTGTGCGTGTGTGTGTGTGTGTGTGTGTGTGTGTGTGTGCGGGTGTGTGTGGGTGTGCATGTAAGGGTGTGTGTGTGTGTCTGTCTGTTTGTCTGTGCCTGCATGTCTGTTTCTTTAGGCATGCCAGTGGATCAAGGAAGGTGGCGTAGGCGACTGGTTTGGTGGTGGTGGTGGTGGTGGTGGGAGGGGATGTGGAGGGGGAGGTGGGAGGGGATGTGGAGGGGGAGGGAGACATTCCGATTGAAGGAAGATAAGGAAAGGGGGAGGATAGGATGAATCGGAATTATTCACATTCGCTGCAGAAGAGTTCTCAAGTCGGTTTATGATACGTCGGTGTAATGTTCGTCTGGACAACTTTCAGATTCCAAAACACACGTTGAAACATCACTTGAGCATCGTTCTGGAAGTAACTTTAGCGACGTGACCAAAACTTCGTCTTTCCTTTGGCTCTCTTTTATCCGGGCCCTTCCCCACACTCACCCTCCTCATTCATCTCACCTCTGCACTCCATCAACACACCCGTTCGATCGATACACATAGCAGACACTCCGGAAAAATAAAACAACGAATGAACCGAATCTCTCTCTCTCTCTCTCTCTCTCTCTCTCTCTCTCTCTCTCTCTCTCTCTCTCTCTCTCTCTCCCCCTCTCTCTCTCTCTCCCTCTCTCTCTCTCCCCCAGTCTCTCTTTCTCTCTCTCTCTCTCCCTCCCTCTCTCTCTCCCTCTCTCTATATCTCTCTCTCCCTCCCTCTCTCTCTCTCCCCCCTCTCTCTCTCTCTCTCCTCTCTCTCTCTCTCTCTCTCTCTCTCCCCTTTCCCCCCAAGGACACATCTCCATTTAGCTCCGTCCCTCTCTTCCCACCCTTAGACCCCCCCCCCCCCCTACACCCCCTCCCCATCACCTCCTCCACCACCTTTGCTGTGCAATACGCACATGATTACAATGGGGTCCTGATTTGGCCTATATGGTCCGCTGGACCCAAAAAGCAACAACTAACTAACTAACATGATTACGAAAGAACTTCGTTCAAGAAAAATAATGCATTATCTGGACCAGAACAATATAATTTGTGTATGGCTCCCCTGACACTATACTTCTCTGCCCTTAATCGGTCTTCAACAGCCCCAACTCCCACCCCCACACCCCCATCCCGCCCCCTCCACCCCTCCCTGCGGTATTCAAGATAGGCTGGCGCCCTAAAACCGGACACTAAAATGGTGGACACATCGTTAAAACTAAAGCCAAACCGTGACCGCATATTTGTGACCACAACCGACGGATGGATTTAATACCAACTGACCACAAGACTCACTTGACACGCGGGACCACCCCCTAAACTGATTGCAGAAGACGATGTTAGAGTTGACCCATTCTGATCATCGTCGCTCAACGGCTATCGCCAGTTATCTCTCTGACCGGACGCGAAACTCCTACGCGAATCTATCAAAACAAGAAAACAGAGTTATCTCCCATATGTTGTTCTCGTGCAGTGTTCGCGAGACGAAAATGATTGCAGATTGGCCGACTTCGACAGTGATCTCCGTTCTGTTCTTCACAGTTATGATAAAGACATCGTTTTAAGGTCAAAACAAGTCGAAATTGTGGGACTGCTGCCGAAAGGAGACCGTAATATATGGTTGCATCACTGTCAAAAAAATCGTCAGCTCCAGCGAGCGCGGAAACCAAACGGTTGATTACCACGTGACACTTTTGCCATATTTAGAGTTGTTTGCACAGTAAATACAGCCGCGAAAAATAGCTCGCTTGAAACTGTCTTACATGTATATCAATTCCTTTGTAATTTAAAAATTACAAACCATGAAAAATCATTATCGACGATCGCGAATCTGCTTATATCCATAACACATTACGAAAAGATCTAAATATGTAAAAAATCGATTTCCTCGCCAGACAAGGAAAGCCAAGGCATCCTGTCAGGGATAAAATGAGCCGAACTAATTTTGACCTGAGGTCAGGATGAGAGTTGACCATGATAGCCGGGACTGGTGGCCGCAAGGCTGTTTTCCCGCGCTTTGGGCTACTTCGTTTCCTGTCACACGCCTTGAAGAGTGTGTGAGTGTGTGTGTGTGTGTGTTTGTCTACATACAGTGTAACCCCTCTTAAAGGCCCACTCCGCTTCGTGCAAACACCTCGCCTAGCCGTCTCAGCCGATCTGGGCAAACTTTTACAATGGATAAGACCATTCCTCCACTTGATCGTATACCAACTATGAACAGTCTTGGTGTTTCATCATCCTGACCTCAGGTCAAAATGAGTTCGGCTCATTCTCTCCCTGACAGGATGCCTTGAGTTTCCTTGTCTGGCAAGGAAACTGATTTTTTTTTTATTTATTTTTTATTTATAGCTTTTTGTAATGTGTTTTGGATGTAAGCAGATTCGCGATCGTCGATAATGATTTGTCATGGTGTTTTGTAATTTTTAAATTACAGAGGAATTTTTATTTTAGACAGTTTCAAACGAGCTATTTTTCGCGGATGTATTTACTGTGCAAACAACTCTAAATATGGCATGAGTGTCACGTGATAATCAACCGTTTGGTTTCCGCGCTCGCTGGAGCAGACGATTTTTTTGACAGTGCTGCAACCATATATTACGGTCTCCTTCCGGCAGCAGTCCCAACATTTCGACTTGTTTTGACCTTAGAACGATGTCTTAATCATAACCATGAAGAACAGAACGGAGATCACTGTCGAAGTCGGCCAGTCTGCAATCATTTTCGTCTCGCGAACACTGCCCGTGAACAACATATGAGAACTCACTCTGATGCTGGTTTTGATAGATTCGCGTAGGACTTTCGCGTCCGGTCAGATAACTGGCGATAGACTTGGAGCGAGGATTATCAGAATGGGTGTTTCATATGAAGAGTGGTATATTTTTAAAGAATTAATTTCGTAAAAGGCATCAGTGCCTTTTTCGGAAATAAATTCACACACAAAATCCAACTCACCACAGCAGGCAGTGAGGGTGTTGATTTTGGTATGTGACCAAGTGGAGGGGTGGTCTCGTCCAATGTTGAAACCTGACTGACTGACTATTAGGATTTAACGTCCTCTTAGACCAACTGGTCTATATTGGGACAGGTATTGGTAATACGCTTAAGATATGGTGTGATACTTTGATTCGAACAAGCCCGCTGTGGCTGTCTTCTTCGACACACCAGCATTGGGTTTGTCTCGTCAAAGTATCAAAATACGATCATGATAATCAGAGACGAGAGATGATGCATGCGTGTCTTCGTGTTTTCCAAGCCCTGAGACTTTCGCTGTGAACGTGGGATCTTTTTCGTGCGCATGCGTGCACACGGGGGTGTTCGGACACCGAAGAGAGTCTGCAGAAAGTTGACTCCGAGAAATAAATCTCTCGCCGAACGTGGGGATCGAACCCACGCTGATAGCGACCAACTGGCTACAAAGCCAGCGCGCTACCAACTGAGAAACCTGACCGGATCTGAGACAGTGAGATACAATCATAAGTTCAGACGTGGCGGATTTTCTACAGGGTGTAAGGCAATACCTTCACTTGGACACGTACCAACAATTAACGGTCTGGCTGTTTACTGTGCAGTGTGATCATTTGTTGTGAAATAATTTCGTAAAAAGCCACTTGTGTCAACTAAGAAATAAATTCATCAGATACTGTCCACTCTTCAAAGAGAGCTCTTAGGCTGTCCGAGTGAGGGGATGGGGGGGGGGGGGGGTACCTGGCTAGTTTGTTGTTTGGTGAGTTGAATTGTTTACATTTGAATGAATGTGCCTTTAAAATGGAGATACATTTAGAGAGAAAAAGCGATGCCTAATAAAAGCCGGTGTTTGGAGGGAATATATGAGGAGCTGGGGAGCGATGAGTGGGGGCCTTATATCGGGGGTCCCAAGAGAGGGGTTCCACTGTACCACTATCCAAATCGACAGCGTAAGTGGATTATGTGAAGGGAGAAGTAAGTGGTCTGGGTGGCCGAGTGGTAAACGCACTTGCCTCGGAAGCGAGAGGTTGCGAGTTCTACCCTGGATCAGGGCGTTAGCAATTTTCTCCCCCCTTTCCTAACCTAGGTGGTGGGTTCAAGTGCTAGTCTTTCGGATGAGACGAAAAACCGAGGTCCCTTCGTGTACACTACATTGGGGTGTGCACGTTAAAGATCCCACGATTGACAAAAGGGTCTTTCCTGGCAAAATTGTATAGGCATAGATAAAAAAAATGTCCACCAAATACCCTTGTGACTTGGAATAAAGGCCGTGAAAGGTGAATGTTCGCCCTAATAGGCTTGAGGTTTGCTGGCCGATGTGAATGCGTGATATATTGTGTAAAAAAAATTCCATCTCACACGGCAAAAATTAATATGTAAAGCGCATTGAGCATATATATGATTATGCGCTATAGCAAATATCCATTATTATTATTATTATTATTATTAATATTATCATTATTAAAAATGCGGTCGGATCCACAGGCGCTGAAATTGGCAACATGTTAATATTAACGTCTCTTTAAATTTGCTGACGGCTGTTAGAGCTGGCACGTGTCTGTGGTGCCGAAGCTGTCTCTGAGTATGAATAACAAATTGTGTCATTCGATTTGTCTAGTAATATTCTATGTCTGATCTGCAGAAAAATAAACTGTCTATTGTTTTGTCAGTTATCTAACCGATAAAAAGTGTCAAATTCTCGTGATTATTAATAATGTAGCTTGATGATGACGATGAGCGAAACTGAAGAAAAGGGATAGTGTGACGGGGTGTGTGTGTGTGGGTGGGGTGGGGGGGGGGGATAGCAGAAGAAGGAGAAAGAGGAGGGGGGAAAAAGAACAAGAAAGAGAACAAGCTGAGGACGAACACGACTTCAAGAAACTAACACCACCACTACCACCACCACCGCCGGAACGTGACAACAACAGATGATGATGATGATGATGATGATGATAATGATGACGACGACGACGACGATGACGATGACGACGACGACGACGACGACGCTGCTGCTACTGCTGCTTCTGCTACTGCTGCTGATGATGATCAACACAACGACGACGACGATGATAAAAAATCAAGCAGAAATGGAACCGGCACTGTTCTCCTTAAAAAGCAGTGAATTGATGAAGGCCCACGCATTATCACGAGGAGAAAGCAAAGAATGTTGGCGGCGCTGGCGTCACTGATTCAACATCAGTGAATAGGTGCCGTTGGCACGTGTCAGTATACGTGCTACATCAGTGTAGTACGACAAACAATTCATGCTTCACTTATGTCTTAGCTGGAACGGAACATTCTCGTGTGTTGCAACATTTCCCAACCATGCATCATCGCACACACTTTGGAAGGAAAATTCGGTCAGTTCACTTATTCTCGGACCCCGCCCAAAGCGGAGGGTGAGAAAGAAAGTTATACTACTGAGTCAAGCTTTGCTGTCTCTTTGCTCTGCCTATAATAGAAAATAGGCCAAACGTATAATTATAACAACTCAAAAATAACTCGTAGTACGTTAAAACATTGATTACACCAATCAGACTGTACTTCTCTGCTGAAAGTGAACATAGATTATCGCTAACATTACATTCATGATCCTTATCTATACAATTGTTACGTTTTGCTTAGTAATTTATAGCATGTATTCAGACCGATCACATTATTTTGCTCCTGTAGTTTTGCCCTCGCATGCAGCTCATATGCCATACCGGGCATAGAAACTGAAATCGTGATCGGGGTACCTACAATAGATTTAGAATGCGGCCATTCGAGCGTAAGCAGACATTTTCTAGAACGTATGGATTGCATCGATTTCATCGTCGACGTTAAACTAGTATTTTCCATTTTTACTTGTCTATATCACTACTCACAAAAAGTTAAGGATCACTATGAGAAAACAGGTGCTCAATAAAATCAGTTCGCCACTGTTATTTATTTCTCCGTCAAACTAAATTGTTATAAATTCGTATTCAGCTGCAAGTGGGCGATGTTGTGTTAGTGGGAAAATTGAACGGGATTCTCTACTACTGAGCTTGGTAGCAAAAGAAAAAGCGGAAACTTGCGAAAAAGGACCTTGTTTTGGACCGTTCAGCCTGAACACATTGCACAAGCCACATGGAAAAACCATTATGCACGTGCAAGCACTG
>NC_090247.1:37218232-37243232 GCF_037325665.1 Littorina saxatilis
CGGGTGAATGGGGAGAGGGAGGGGGGAGGGAGGGGGGAGACTGAGGTAGATACACAACTCAGTGATGTAAGTCAGTATTTAGGGCACCACATTAGTCTCCGGAACCAAAGTCTTGGATTGATAAGACTGTAGAATGGGGGCAGGAAACGGGGTCAGAGCGGGGAGCTCGCTGCACAAGCTGCAGTGTAAATAATATAGTGACTGTTCTTACACAGTTACGTACTCTGCCGTGGGAACGTCGGCCTTTACTGTTGGCAAAGACTAGTTGTGTGGGTGTGTATTCCAGCAATGGAGAGAAAGAAAGAACGGAGACAGAAAATTAAAACTTGACTAAATGTAAAAAGAAAGAAAGAAAGACAAAAAGAAAGAAAGAAAGAAAGAAAGCAAGAAATAAAGACGCGAAAAACAAACAAACAAACAAACAAACAAACGAACAAACGAATCAGGCACCGCATTTCGAATAAAAACATCTTTGTTGGCACTGTTTGCAAGATGTTGTTCACATGTTTTTTCTCAGTTTTGTTGTTGTTGCCTTGGTTTTCTTTAAATCTCCCCCCCCCCCCACCTGTATGCTTTATATTTAAAAGGACTGTTATTTCTCTCTTCTGATTTTCTGCTACATCTACACCTCTGTGTGCGATTTTTAACCAATTTCGCTAAGTCCTCAGTCTACGTTCAATGGAAAGAGCTGTGATCAGATAGAAATTCCTGTGTACAGCTCTCTCTCTTTGTCGGCTTCTTACTTTGAAAAAAAAAATCATCTCCTCACTTATATCCCTAGATACACCTCCCAGGGCTTTCAGTCATGCATCAGGCATCTATCCATTTTGAAATTATACACTTCAAACCCCACCCCCAATCCCATCACCCACTCCTTACGTTTTTTTCCCGCCACAGACGCAAGAACTGTATCGTATGTCTTCGCAGCTTATCCGTCTTGACTCAGTGACACAAACCGGAACGTTTACCGACACCACAAAACGTGTTGACGGTGTACCGAGACGACCACAAAGCCTAGTTTGTCTTGGTCAGCCCTAACCGTCATAACGTTATATTCCCGCCTCAAAGCCGAGTTTGTCTTGGTCAACCAAAACCACGCTGATATTCTCGTCGCATAACTTGACCACCCACATGAGGTCAAAGTTCTTTGAAGTGTGACCGCCTACCTGCGCTGCATATAACCGTTCGTTGTATAGTCAGTAAGGTGCTGTGATTTCTGTGTGACGTACTACGTGTCAGAGATCAAAGCGGGAGGGGAGATAATTGAGTGGTGGTCAGTTTCCTTACCCATATTTCAGACCGGAAGTTGCGCGAGAACCTGACTTACGCGAGAATTGTGAAGATCAGTGATACGATAGATCTCTGTGACATAGGATCCAGTTGTCTAACCACCTTCCTTTTGATCTGTCTACCACCCTCCCCCAACCCCCAACCCTCTTCTGTTCCTGCTACTTTTATTCTTCACCCACTCAGTTCTGTCCGAGCTGGCTTTGATTAGTTTCCATTTCCGACTAAAAACTAAACGCATGGTGGCGTATATTCAGGGGCAGATCACATCATTTTTAAGGGGGGTGTCCAAATTTCTTTCAGGGACAATTCGACGACGCAAAGCGTTTAGTTGAGGGCGCGAAGCGCTCGAACCTCCTAGAGGGGTCCGGGGGCATGCCCCCCCCCCCCCGGAAAATGTTGATAAAAACAAGGAAAATGGAGCAATCTGGTGCAATCTGAGCCAAGATTTAAATTTAAATAGGTAAATTTAAGAAGACAAATTTGGATCTAAACAAGGAAAATTGACCGATGTGGTGCCACCTGAGCCAACAAATTGCCCAAATACTTTCCAAAACCCTCACTTAGAAGACAAAGGCCGGCTCCTAGGGGGGGTCGGGAAAATGTTGATAAAAATCAAGGAAATAGGAGCAATCTGGTGCAATCTGAGCCATCAGTTTTTCTTTATTTAAAAAAACATTTATTTCTTTTTTTGGTCTCTTTTTAATTTTATTTTTTTTAGGCTAGGGGGGGGTGTCCGGAACCCCCCCTCCCCCCCCTCCCCCCCTCCCCCCCCCCCCCCCCCCCTCCCCCCTGGATCCACCCCTGATATTGATTTCGAAGTCCAAGCAGGTATGATGCTGGGAAAGCGAGCAAAGACAATTTTTTAGCTCGGCCTAAACACATTCGGCAACATATCACAAAGTTTTCGTGATTAAAACTTCGGAAATTCGTCGGTTGTGACAAATTATACACACAGGAGCTAGATCGAGCAACAGTAAAATATTAATTAAAGGTATAAATGCCTTCAAGTGTGGTAAGGGGGGGGGGGGGTGTCATCGGAGCCAGGACAGATATATCAGGAAAAAGGACTAAGAGAGTTCTGAAAGTGCTTGGGCTCCAAGCTCCTGACAATGCATCATATTATGTACAATGACGTATGCATACTGCAATCTTTCATCAGCGATGACACAACATTTCTTGTTTCTCAAAGTGTCGTCTGCAAAGAAAACAGCTTTTATAGGGGGAGTCAGGAAAATGACAAGCAGGTGGCAAATGATCGCAAGGATGGCAGCTTGAGGGGATAGCGTGAACCGACGGGCCTTTACGAATTCTGGTTTTTCAAAGGTTATTCTTAAATTTCTTTACATAAAAGAATCTTGGTACTCGCAGAAACCGGCCAGTCTGTCAAGAAAAACGGTCAATGAAAGATTGCGATTTTAAGTAGGAAGAGAAAACAAAACTGTCAAAACGTAATTCCGGTTGCCGATTTCAGTACCGGTATTTCCATCTTTTTACCGATATATAATACTGGACATCTTTAACAAGATTTTATTCAGAAGATATAGGGTGGCATATAATATTATATAGTACTGTATGGAAACTCTTTGGACCATTCAAGAAGCTAAGCGGTTTATCTCGTGCTACCTGGACATCTTCAGTTTTAACTTAATCTCTGGCAAGACAGCTACTAGGTGGGGATGGGGCGGGGGGAGAGAAGAGCTAGGAAGATGTTCGCTGGACGGACAGTATACTGACGACAGTTCAGTGGAAGCCCCTTTTTAAGATCCCCCCCCCCCCCCCCATCTAAGATTCCCTCCCCTTAAAGATCCTTTTTTCGCAGACTTTCTGTTCAAAACCTCTGTCAATGTACCCCCATTTTCAGACTCCCTTCTTTTTAAGACCGAATTTTCGCAATTTGTTTAATTTTTGAAGGTCTTAAAATGGGGGTTCCACTGTAACAACTGAGGGAGTGGAGGAGGACAACTGAGGAGAGGGGCTGGGGGGGGTGGGGGTAGTGAGTGAGAAGAAGGAGGAGGGGGACACACGGAAGATACACTGGAACCCCCAATTTAAGAATCCCTCCCTTTAGAGTTTTTGCAGACTTTCTGTTCAAAACCTCTGTAAATTTATCTCCTTTTTAAGACCGAATTTTCTCAAATTTCTTTGAGTGGGGGTTCCACTGTAACAACAGAGGAGGACAACTAAGGAGAGGGGCGGGGATGGACGGGGGGAGGGGGGTAGGAGAAGGAGGGGGGGGGACAAACGTAGGATACTAGCAATGGTATAAGCGGCACGAGAGCGAGTACAAGCAAGGTGACACCCAGTGTGACAGAGGGTCTGAAAGAAAACAGATGGGGGTCGGTGTCAGTCCATTCCTCATGCCACACCGTTCACCTGACGTGGACAACTGTTTCTGTCACCCCCGCACATCCACTGGTTAACCGTTGTACGCTGATGCTTTTTCGCCGTTGTTGAGCGGAGTGTGTGGCGGGTGGTCAGTGGTAGAGGTGGTGGTTGAGGGGCGGAAGGGAGGAGAGGAGAGAACGAGAGAGAGAGAGAGATGGGGGGGGGAGAGAGAGAGAGAGTGTGTGTGTGTGTGTATGTGTGTGTGTATGTGTGTGTGTGTGCGTGCGCACGCGCGCGTATGTGTGTGTGTGTGTGTGCGTGAGTGTCTTTCTCTCTTTAATTTTGTTTACTCACATAAAGCTCTCTGCCTCTGTCTCTGTCCCCCCTATCTCTCTCTCTCTCCTCTCTCTCTCTCTCTCTTTCTCTCTCTCTCTCTGTCTCTCTCTCTCTCTCTGTCTCTCTCTCTCTCTCTGTCTCTCTCTCTCTCTCTCTCTCTCGGTTTTATTGAACCACATGATTCTACATAATGCACTAAGAACTTTTTAATCCAACAAAACATTTGTTATAATCTTTCATCATTGCTAATGCATCAAAATACATCTTGAAATGTCTAATTGATTGCTCGACATGTTAATTATGTCATGTTTAATGTAGTCAACTTAACTGCTATTTCTTCTAGGTTTTGAGTTATCCCTCAATTGGCGAGGGCCGGATATGTTTGCATTGGTTATTCTGTCACCCTCGAAATACAAATTCCAATCCAATTAAATTCTTCTTCTTCTTCTTGTCGTTCGCTGTTAGATCGTCAGTCCGGACTGCAGGGCGAAACGTGCTGTCCTCTCCAAGCCCTCTTTGGGGCCGTATAGCTTCTTTTGTAGCGCTGTCTCCTCTGGACAGATGGTGTCCCTCAGAGCACTGTGGTATGGACAAGCCTGCAGGATGTACTCTGCTCTCTGATTCTTGCCACACGGACATAGGGGGGAGGGAACTAGCTTCAGCTTTGTGGCCATATGATGGTTTAGTCTGTTATGTCCAGTGCGGAGTCTGAATAGGACGATTTGTTCTTCACAATTCAATTCAATTCTATCTGTTTCACCGTCACGTCTTGCTTCTGAAACAAGTGAAATGGAGAAGAGAAAGAGACTGAGATAGAGAAAGGAGAGGAAGAGAGAGAACAAAAACGAGAGAGAGGGAGAGACTGAGAGAGAGGAAGACATAGAGAAAGACTCACAGACAGACTTTCTTTCTTTCTTTATTTGGTGTTTAACGTCGTTTTCAACCACGAAGGTTATATCGCGACGGTCACAGACAGACAGACTGAGACAAACTAACAGACTGACAGACAGAGAGATATAGAGAGAAGCCACATAACTGTTGCATATGCTGACCTTATGATAAGAAAACAAACAAACAAACAAGCAAAACCAAAGAACAGTTTCAAGACCAAAACTAACATTTAGCATTGTTTGGTCGCTGCTGCAGCGACATCTTTACGGTCAGCACTGACTGACCAATCTAAACCAACCTCCTGGAGTGCATCTAAACTAACATCTGGACAGCAGACAGTAAACCCTGGTCATTCAGAATTCCTGACCCAAAGCCAACGACAGAGATTATGGTATTTATTTCAACCGGCCCCTCTAATGGGGCAGTCACACGATTATATATCTGTCCAGCTGCAAAAGGCCCGTGCTGTACCAAGTATCGGGTTGCACCTTGTTTTTCAATTCATTTGCGTCCATGGCGGCTGAGGAGCGACATGTTTTCTGACACTGAAACCCTCATCAGTAGATGTTCGTTTTTTTTAGAGGATGTTAGTTTACCGTCGCGTCTCTCTGTATGTGCGTGCCTTGTGTTTTCTGTGTGGGTTTTTGTGTTACATTTTTCCTCCGGCTTATATGTGAATTCCGATACTGTTTCAAACAATACACACATTTCATCTTGAATTCTTACGCTAAAGGGCATTGTTAGCCATAACTATGTCAAATCACCATTTGTTGCACACATGTCATTTATGCACGGCGATTCTATGGAATCTTGCAGCTGTTGCGGGGAAGGATTCTGGAGGGGGTGTCGTTTTCCTGTTTAGAGGTGAAACAATGTTGTAAGTATCTGTGCAAAACTGACTACTGGTTGCCAGGCTGAAAATAAAACTTTACAAAGTACACTCAAGCATTTTTCTTGTTGTTTATCAGCGTGAGTTCGCCGCTTGTCATGTGTGTATGTGTGTGTGTGTGTGTGTGTGTGTGTGTGTGTGTGTGTGTGTGTGTGTGTGTGTGTGTGCGTGTTTGTGTGTCTGTGTCTGTGTACGCGGGCGTCTGTGTATGATCGTTTTACCAACGCGTTAATTATTAGAAAGGAAACTATTTCATAAATTATTATGTCATTAATCATCATAACAATTCATTACACCGTATGTCACGTGCCGTCATTCCATTCTTTCCATAAGCTTACCATCCCGAAGAACGCAGTAACGTGCCGAAATATTGATTATAGATATAAACGTACCTAACCTGGTTACTGGTGTGTTTTCTTTTTATTTAAAGGAAACTATTTCATCTACCTACGGTGGACTCCGCAGACCCTTGCTACCAAGTTGTCTTCCTCTCGGACGCCCTTTCAGTCCTTCAGGCCCTAGAGAACGACAAACTCCCACAGCTGGCCAAAGCATTACAGATGGTCAGACAAACCAGAAGAGTTGTCCTCCAGTGGATACCAGCACACTGTGGGATACCAGGAAATGAAAGGGCAGATGAGCTGGCAAAAGAAGGAGCCGTGGAAGACCAACCTGAAAACAGTGTCAGCTTTAGTGAGCAGAAGACAATCATCAAGGCACCCCCGTGTGTACACGCAAGCACAAGACCCAGTGCGCACAAAAAAGATCCTGTAATCCATGTCAGAGTTCGGTGGGTTATAGAAACACGAAAGTACCCAGCATGCTTCCTCCGAAAGCGGCGTATGGCTGCCTAAATGGCGGGGTAAAAACGGTCATACACGTAAAATTCCACTCGTACAAACCACGAGTGCACGTGGGAGTTTCAGCCCACGAACGCAGAAGAAGAAGAAGAAGTTCAGAAATTCCCTCAGAAGACACAAGCGAGTCAATCTTAACAGTTCGATGGGTCGAAGATCAGTGAATGTAACGCCAGGTTTGTCATAAATTACATGGACCACGAGCTAAGTAGGTCAGGGGTGACATTGAGAAGATGCCGCCGCCTCCTCAAGGTGACTTGGCCTATTGCATAACATGACCAGAATGATGCCTGCAGCCTGCGGTTATATTTGCGGCTGATGGTCAAAACATACCACAGGTGTACATTGATACAATATTCACCGATTGCTTTCAACATGGAGGGGTGTGCCTAAATTGTCTCACCTGTGATTTGTAAATGGAATCCCGAAGGCCGTGTCTCACCTGTGATTTGTAAATGGAATCCCGAAGGCCGTAGGCCTGAGGGATTCCATTTACAAATCACAGGTGAGACAATTTAGGCACACCCCGACATGTTGAAAGCAGCAGGTCGATATTGTAATTGTAAATCTATCCATTCAAAGGATCTTTCTTTTTGGATGTGAAGTGGCACCTCAATTCATCAATTTTATTCATGACTTGTCACGTACTTACCATCGCCTTCGGTGAAAGTATAGTCCCATGGAATTACGATGTGCTTAGCACATTATAATTCGCTTGAGGTTATTATGTGCTTTTCTATATTTTACAGACTGACTTTTCCATGGCTTGTTCCTTTTGAGAAGTCTGCAAAGGCCGAATCACAAAGTGACGTTCTCGCTAGAACAATTCGTCATTCATTATAACATGACGTCACATCCTTTTCATGTCTCGGTCACCAAATTGCGTGCATGCTGTCTTTCCCTTGATTTGTCTATCGTTCGTGCGACCAACCGGCTGGCAGAAACTATTGCAGTCATGGCGACACGTGAAACACATGACTTGTATTGATACGCTTGCCAGGAAGTGTACATTGAGGCAGATCCATTTGGAGGTGAGACACGCTGATTGCCTGACCGCAGAGTGATTGCATTGACCAATCAAAATGTCGAATTAACAAAGAAGGATTTACAATTATTCATGTCGTTCACGCTTAGCTAACATTTGAATAATCTCGTGTTTAGGTGGCAAAAATCTGGATTGATTAGAGTTTGGGCGGCAACCGGACAATAGTGTTCTATTTTGGTGATGTGGACTTTGACGAATTGGCATGTCCATTGAAGTTACACAACCCTCCATATGTGTAAATTTTGAGTTATTACAGCAATATTTCTGAGGACGCGTCGAATCTGTAGATCTCCGGCCATTCATCCGTGGACATAGGTCACTCAATGGGAGTGGACATTACTAATGAACTGTACTACCCATCACTCACATTCCAGTGGTCATTGTGTTCTCCTTTTCTGTTGAATTGCGGTACGCTGGTAAGAGTGATGAAGGTATAATGATGGTTAATGTGTTTACGACAATTACTATACGGTGACCCCTCGGGCGAACGGTCAGATGGTCAGAGTATTATGCCTGTTCAGCATAAATTCGGACACACCTGCAATTATTTGTTATGATTAGGGTTGTTGTTGTTGCTGTTGTTGATGTTGTTGTTGTTGTTGTTGTCGGCTGCGGCGTCGTCGTCGTCGTCGTCGTTGTTGTTCTTGCTGTTGTTGTGAAAAGTTTTTATGGTATTACGATCATTGACTTCAATTGTCTGTTTCATTGTCAACCTCGTACCCTCCAGTATTTTCTAGTCATCAGTCTGTTCCAAAAAGCAGCCTTCATCCACATTGCTTCTGGTAATTTTGTTTTGTTTCTTACCATCAAACAGCGTCCGTTTCTGTGCCTCGTTAATTGGATTACTAGCTGGCTGGCTGCTTGGCTGGTGATAGGGTTGCCTGTTTACCTGGTTATCTCGCTATATGACTGCTTATCTTTTTTGTCTGGTTCGGTCACAAAAAACTTCTTCTTCTTCGTTCATGGGCTTAGACTCCCACGTTCACTCATGTTTTTAGCACGAGTGGATTTTTACGTGTATGACCGTTTTTACCCCGCCATTTAGGCAGTATACGCCGATTTCGGGGGAGGCATGCTGGGTATTTTCGTGTTTTTATAACCCACCGAACTCTGACATGGGTTACAGGATCTTTTACGGGTCTTGTGCTTGCGTGAACACACGCAGGGGGTGAAGTCAGTAGCAGGTCTGCGCAAAATCTCCACTCTTAACCCACCAGGCGGCAGCGACCGGGATTCGAACTCACGACCTCCCGATTAGGAGGCCGACGTCTTACCACCACGCCGCTGCGCCCGTCGGTCACAAGAAACAAATGTACATGTTTTGGATGAGCTTTTCATGTTTTCCGTCCTTCATCTATCCGTTGCTTTTTCTTGGCAAAGCGCGTTGAGTCAACCAATATAGCAAGGCGTTGCGAGACAGTCATTCTTAGCTCATTATCAATGATAAAAGCTAACTCTGCCTTAGCTCATAGTTGGTGTAATATCCCTTTGTTCTCATTGCAGCTGTGCGTGATCAGTCGTCATTTCCAAATGACTAAGCATCAGTAGCACGTTAACCGTGTGTGTTTGTGCCAACAGCTTCTGACGATAGTCATGACAAATGTTAGTGTGAAAATCGAAACAGACTGATTGTTATCGTTCCAAAATCAAGAATCAAAACTAAAATGTTTTTGTGGTTAAGTATCAGACAACGGACTTTAGCGTAGACGTGTTGGTTCGCTCTTTGTCTGTGTGTGTGTGTGTGTGTGTGTGTGTGTGTGTGTGTGTGTGTGTGTGTGTGTGTGTGTGTCTCTCTCTCTCTCTCTCTCTCTCTCTCTCTCTCTCTCTCTCTCTCTCTCTCCAGATCTTCCTATTGATTCGGTTGATAACAGTCACGCTTCTGCGTGAAGCCAATAATATCAAGATCCCCATCGCGTGACAGGAAGTAAGACCAGACAGGGAAAACTGAATGATTTAGTACCTATACACACACACACTCTCTCTCTCTCTCTCTCTCTCTCTCTCTCTCTCTCTCTCTCTCTCTCTCTCTCTCTCTCTCTCTCTCTCTCTCTCTCTCTCCTTTGCAGCGAATTGAATTCACCATTTTCTACTGATTGAAGGCTTCGTTAGTGGTGATGGAATTGGTGGAGGGGGAGGGCTTGGTGTGTGTGTGTGTGTGTGTGTGTGTGTGTGTGTCTGTGTGTGTGTCTGTGTTTTTGTTTTGTTTTTTTAAACAGTATTTTATTCGTAAACAGACACATGATAATATAACAACATCATTAAGAAGGAGCACAACAAGTTTAAAACTTATGATAAGTGCTCACATAAACATGCCTGAAATTTCATGGCGGAATATGATCAATGCGACACATTTTTGAAAAAAGAGAAGAAGAAACAAGTCGCGTAAGGCGAAAATACAATATTTAGTCAAGTAGCTGTCGAACTCACAGAATGAAACTGAACGCAACGCAACGCAGCAAGACCGTATACTCGTAGCATCGTCACTCCACCGCCCGTGGCAAAGGCAGTGCCCGTGGAATTGACAAGAAGAGCGGGGTATTCGTTGCGCTGAGAAGGATAGCACGCTTTTCTGTACCTCTCTTCGTTTTAACTTTCTGAGCGTGTTTTTAATCCAAACATATCATATCTATATATTTTTGAAATCAGGAACCGACAAGGAATAAGATGAAAGTGTTTTTAAATTGATTTCGAAAAAAAAAATTTGATAATAATTTTTATATATTTAATTTTCAGAGCTTGTTTTTAATCCGAATATAACATATTTATATGTTTTTGGAATCAGCAAATGATGGAGAATAAGATAAACGTACATTTGGATCGTTTTATAAATTTTTATTTTTTTTTACAATTTTCAGATTTTTAATGACCAAAGTCATTAATTAATTTTTAAGCCACCAAGCTGAAATGCAATACCGAAGTCCGGGCTTCGTCGAAGATTACTTGACCAAAATTTCAACCAATTTGGTTGAAAAATGAGGGCGTGACAGTGCCGCCTCAACTTTCACGAAAAGCCGGATATGACGTCATCGAAGACATTTATCAAAAAAATGAAAAAAACGTTCGGGGATTTCATACCCAGGAACTCTCATGCCAAATTTCATAAAGATCGGTCCAGTAGTTTAGTCTGAATCGCTCTACACACACACACAGACAGACAGACAGACAGACAGACAGACAGACACACGCACATACACCACGACCCTCGTTTCGATTCCCCCTCGATGTTAAAATATTTAGTCAAAACTTGACTAAATATAAAAACAAGTCGCGTATGGCGAAATTACTACATTTAGTCAAGCTGTGGAACTCACAGAATGAAACTGAACGTAGTCCGCCGCTAGTGCAAAAGGCAGTGAAAGTGACGAGCCTGTTTGGCGCGGAGGCGGTAATTGCGCTGTGCTTCATAGCACGCTTTACTGCACCTCTCTTCGTTTTAATTTTCTGAGCGTGTTTTTAATCCAAACATATCATATCTATATGTTTTAGGAATCAGGAACCGACAAGGAATAAGATGAAAGTGTTTTTAAATTGATTTCGAAAATTTAATGTTGATCATAATTTTTATATTTTTAATTTTCAGAGCTTGTTTTTAATCCAAATATAACATATTTATATGTTTTTGGAATCAGGAAATGATGAGGAATAAGATGAACGTAAATTTGGATTGTTTTATAAAAAATTTTATTTTTACAATTTTCAGATTTGTAATGACCAAAGTCATAAATGAATTTTTAAGCCACCAAGCTGAAATGCAATACCGAAGTCCGGCCTTCGTCGAAGATTGCTTGGCCAAAATTTCAATCAATTTGCTTGAAAAATGAGGGTGTGACAGTGCCGCCTCAACTTTTACAAAAAGCCGGATATGACGTCATCAAAGACATTTATCGAAAAAAAGAAAAAAACGTCCACACCTACATGTTTATGACTTTCTTTTTCTATGAGGGCTACATCGCCAAAAACAAGGGGAAATTTCTGTATACATCGTTGACCGGAAAAGGATATTAACTCTGTTTTCGACTGATTAAATTTCACTTTCCATTTAATGGCCCAATTTGCAATCTTACCTAAATCAGAATTAAGTATTTCAGTTCTACGGAAAGGGTCATCGAGGCTTAAATACATGCTGGTATCATCTGCAAATAGTTTAATCACTGATTCAATATTGTCAACAATGTCGTTTATATAAACCAAAAAGAGGAGAGGTCCTAATACTAACCCTTGGGGAACACCCGCAGAAACCGGCAAACCGGTGTGTCTGTGTGTGTGTGTGTGTGTGTGTGTGTCTGTCTGTCTGTGTGTCTGTCTGTCTGTCTGTGTGTATGTCTGTCTGTGTGTCTGTGCGTTCGTGTATGTGTGTGTGTTTCAGTCTGTCTGACTGCCAGTCTGTCTATCACTCTGTGTGACCACCACTATACCACCACCATCACCACCGACACGATCATCATCATCACCATCATCATCATCATCATCATCATCATCATCATCATCATCATCATCATCATCATCATCATCATCGTCATCATCATCATCATCATCACCGTGGTTGTCGTCATAATTACAAATAAACAAAAACGCTTATCCTTCTATTCAAATCGTGATTTTGATTAAAACAAAATCAAAGTTGTTTTAAGCTTGGCATTTCATCCTTCCATATAGGTCAGGGCAAAAGCCTCATAATCTTAACACAAAAAGGTATCAACATAGTTTTTGTCATACTATAAAAACAATTTTGCTTCACATTGTATTAAATCCCGTGAAAAGCCGTAACATCAGCACTTCTTCTATTCAGGCAATTAATTTTGCATCGGTATTGCCATCTGTATGCCAGTGGCTAGAATCTCACACAAAGGGGGCACATAATACAAGAGTGTCCAAATCTCTTTGTGGTTTTATTCGGCATCTACAATGTTTTCAAATTCATAGCCATCTAAACCTTATGCTTTCATATTGAAAGTTATGGTATTAGGTCGTAACTGTTAGCTTCTTTCTTTGGCCATGCCGATCGTTTTTACATTTAGTCAAGTTTTGACTAAATGTTTTAACATAGAGGGGGAATCGAGACGAGGGTCGTGGTGTATGTGTGTGTGTGTGTGTGTGTGTGTAGAGCGATTCAACATCGAACGCAGAAGAAGAAGAAGAAGAGCGATTCAGACTAAACTACTGGACCGATTTTTATGACATTTTACATGAGAGTTCCTGGGTATGAAATCCCCAGACTTTTTTTCATTTCTTCGATAAATGTCTTTTATAACGTCATATCCGGCTTTTTGTAAAAGTTGAGGCGGCACTGTCACACCTTTATTTTTCAAGCAAATTGATTGAAATTTTGGCCAAGCAATCTTCCGTCGACGAAGCCCGTACTTCGGTATTGCATTTCAGCTTGGTGGCTTAAAAACTAATTAATGACTTTGGTCTTTAAAAATCTGAAAATTGTAAAAAAATTCAATTTTTTTATAAAACGATCCAAATTTACGTTCATCTTATTCTCCATCATTTTCTGATTCCAAAAACATATAAATATGTTATATTTGGATTAAAAACAAGCTCTGAAATTTACAAATATAAAAATTATGATCAAAATTAAATTTTCGAAATCAATTTAAAAAACTTTCATCTTATTCCTTGTCGGTTCCTGATTCCAAAAACATATAGATATGATATGTTTGGATTGAAAACACGCTCAGAAAGTTAAAACGAAGAGAGGTACAGAAAAGCGTGCTAACCTTCTCAACGCAACTACTACCCCGCTCTTCTTGTCAATTTCACTGCCTTTGCCATGAGCGGTGGACTGACGATGCTACGAGTATACGGTCTTGCTGCGTTGCATTGCGTTCAGTTTCATTCTGTGAGTTCGACAGCTATTTGACTAAATGTTGTAATTTCGCTTTACGCGACTTGTTGTTGTCTTTTGTGTTCTTTTCCTGATGAAGCTTCCAGAAGCAAAAATTCGTACATGTAATCGTCTTGTGTCGTCTTTGTATCGGTGAGTACAGTAATCCTTTGTTTTTTAACTTTAACAATATAAAAATTATGATCAAAACTAAATTTCCGAAATCGATTTAAAAACAATTTCATCTTATTCCTTGTCGGTTCCTGATTCCAAAAACATATAGATATGATATGTTTGGATTAAAAACACGCTCAGAAAGTTAAATCGAAGAGAGGTACAGAAAAGCGTGCTATGCAACACAGCGAAACCAATACCGCGCTGAACAGGCTCGTCAGTTTCACTTCCTTATGCACAAGCGGCGGACTGCGGTCATTGTGAAAAAATGCAGTGCGTTCAGTTTCATTCTGTGAGTTCCACAGCTTGACTAAATGTAGTAATTTCGCCTTACGCGACTTGTTGTTATTGTTGTTGTGTGTGTATAAGTGTGTGTGTGTGTGTGTGTGTGTGTGTGTGTGTGTGTGTGTGTGTGTGTGTGTGTGTGTGTGTGTGTGTGTGTGTTTGTATGACATGTCCAAATATGATAAATATGTAAGCTTACTTGAATTGCCTATCGGTAATTTTCCACAATACTCTTCTCTTCTTCTCCTCCTCTTCCTTTCAACAGTGGCTGCTTATATAATACAAAGCTACATGGAGTCAGGACAAACTCACGCGCTAGTGATGTTCAACTAAAGGCTTTAGGAGAACATTTACACTCTTTCACCATCCACTCCGTTCCAGTCGGTGGCTTGCGAAGATTAATTAGAAATAGATTACCAATAGTTAGCGTCCCATTGGTGGGTTGTTTGTCTGTCCCTATTGGTTACGCACAAAACATGGATGGTCTGCACTGCTATCGCTCTGCAGGGGGCCCGGCAACATGGATTTAAGTGCTCTTTTCTTTGTTTACAGAATGAATTAGAGCTTGATCTTCTTCTTCTTCTTCTGCGTTCGTGGGCTGAAACTCCCACGTACACTACGTGTTTTTTTGCACGAGTGGAATTTTACGTGTATGACCGTTTTTACCCCGCCATTTAGGCAGCCATACGCCGCTTTCGGGGAAAGCATGCTGGGTATTTTCGTGTTTCTATAACCCACCGAACTCTGACATGGATTACAGGATCTTTTTCGTGCGCACTTGGTCTTGTGTTTGCGTGTACACACGGGGGTGTTCGGACACCTATGAGAGTGCACACAAAGTTGACTCTGAGAAATAAATCTCTCGCCGAACGTGGGGACGAACTCACGCTGACAGCGGCCAACTGGATACAAATCCAGCGCGCTACCGACTGAGCTATATCCCCGCCCTGAGAGCTTGATCTGAAAATACTATTTTGAGACATGCCCTTAGTGACAATTATGATACGTTCTCAAAGTGGTAATCTGTCTTTTGAGATGAATTTAGATCACAAATGAACAAAACATGTTTCTAAATGTGTAGGCATACACGTACGCACGGCTATTTGCAGTTGCATGAGTATCAGTGGTGGGCAAAGTATTGGAAACACGTGTTGACATAAAGGGGGTCAGGATATCCCCAGGTCCTCATGTAGTAGTAAATAGATTTGTGTTTACAGTCACAAACCAAGAATTTTAAGTTATTGCAACGGTTAATGTACGAAAAAAAAACAAAAAACATTCACAGGAACGTCGACCCAATGGTCATTCCTTATGCCTGACCATTGTTCTCGCCAGGGACTGAGCATCAGTGAACCATTAGTGTATGTCTGTCTGTCCACATTAAAGATCACTGGGTGTGTATTTGAGTGTCTGTGTGTGCGTGTGTCAGTATGTGCGTGTGTCAGTGTGTGCGTGTGTCAGTGTGTGCGTGTGTCAGTGTGTGCGTGTGTCAGTGTGTGCGTGTGTCAGTGTGTGCGTGTGTCAGTGTGTGCGTGTGTCAGATTGTGCATGTGTCTATGCATGCGTGTGTCTATGCATGCGTGCGTTCGTGCATGTCTGTGTCGTGCGTGCGCATGTATGTATGTGTGTGTGTGTTTGTGTGGGCACGTGTGTGTGTGTGTGTGTGTGTGTGTGTGTGTGTGTGTGTGTGTGTCTGTCTGTCTGTCGGTCGGTCTGTCGGTCTACCTGTGTCTATGTGTTTGTGTGCGAGCGTGCGTGCAAGCGTGTGCGCATGCACGCGCGTGCGCACGTGTGTGTTTGTTTGTCTGTCTGCCTGCCTGTTTTTCCCTCTCTGTCTGTGTGTTTGCATGCTTGTGTGCATATGTGCGTGTGTGTGTGTGTGTGTGTGTGTGTGCGTCGGTGTGTCTGTGTGTGTCCGTTTATTAACGTGCAAATGAGGTTTGCATTTCTAGTTCTGTAAGTGTGCATTCCAGTCAACCGAACATACTTGACCATGAAATGTTAAGACATTTACGACACAAAACGAAGCTATGGCAGTGAGATCACCAACACTGATAGGCGCTTATCTTTGAGACTGCTTTGTTTCATGCCCCTGTGACACTTTTATTGTAACGGTTTATTATGACACCTGACCATTACAACAACACGATGAGTAATCAACCTGACTGCATTGTTCTATGCTATGTTTGCCAAATCCTTTGTTGAGACTGAAGTCTCTGAGGCTGCTGACTGTGGAAGCTGGAAAATAAAGTTCCATGGAGCCGTGGAGTGGGTGTGTGTGTGTATGTGTGTGTGTGTGTGTGTATGTGTGTGTATGTATGTGTGTGTGTGTGTGTGTGTGTGTGTGTGTGTGTGTGTGTGTGTGTGTGTGTGTGTCTGTGTGTGTGTGTCTGTGTCTGTGTTTACTGGACCCTCTGGTCTTTTGCTCGTATTTGTTTATTTACCTTTTTTTGTTATCTCACTTTTATTTCCTTAATCGTATTTTTCATTCAAGAAGAACTGTTTCTGTGTAATGCATCAGCAATCTTAGCATATTTGTTTGCAAACAGACAAACGATGCTTTTGAGGAATGATGCAATTATACAGTCTGCTCTATTCGCGGGGTTAAAGTTACGATATCCTTCTCGTGTGAGCGAGTATGTTCACCGCCTCACATATACTGATACAGGCTGTACCCCGGAATAAATGCATCGCTCTGCTTTGACACATAGCAACAGTCAAAGGCCTGTCTGCATGCTTTCTGTGAAGAGTGAACACTTTTTCCTGAATTTACGGATTGACACAGGTGCCACAGGAAAGTAATTCGGCCAAAAAATGTCTCACTCGACACAGACAGCAGCCAGGCAGCCTGCTGAATTTTGAAATGTTTGTAAGACTAGTGGAAAGATGATACAAGATACAACAAGATACAAATACAAGAAGTTTTATTGTCCTCATCAATACAAGGAAATTTGGCACGTGTGTGGCAAGACATGATACACTGATACATAGACATTTACAAAACACAACTGAAGTTCACTTCAATATCAGCACACCCTTACGCAACATACCCACTACTTCATACACACAGGCTACATGTGCCCCTCGGACGTACGCAACCCACAATTCACCCAGTCATACAGCTCCACATGCACTTACTCATTCATGCAGCACTCTAGCACCCGGCCATGTACAACTCACACACTGGAACCCTCATACGGCTACATATTGCATTATAACACCCGCACAAACATTACAACCTCAAACATCGTACTAGATCTACAACTAACAAGCATACCTCCACTATCATGCACCGAATACATCAACATACATTACATCATAACATATTGCATTATAACACACGCACAAACATTACAACATCAGACATCGCACTATATCTACAACTAACAAACAATCATACACTACCAAACACCAAGTACATCATCGTTCATTAAATTAAATCGTACCCCCCCACCCCACCCCATCCCACCATACATTCACATCGTGTAAAAGCCTCGACGGTTCTGTGTTGGTTTACCGCGGGATTTGTTTCTCAGGGTAAACTTTGTGGAGACTCCTGTGTGCATGCATGCTCACGATAAAGATCCCATTATCACAGCGAAAGTATCCGGCCTTGGAAAACACGAATACAGGCCTTTACTTATCCCCACCCCCACACCGCATTTTTATTGTAATTAATGTTTTAATTATTTTAGTTTCCTTTTCTTTATACAAAGACCGATTTTCTCGTCTCACATACCCCAAATGGCTTTGCCGTGAGAGCGTAAAACTTAAATTTCTCTCGTGGTGGTTTGTATGGGAAGGTATGTATCTTTAACATGACAGACAATGCTTTAAAGGTCCTTGTCTACATTTTTATACCGAAATCGCCATTTGACCATTAAAATGCAGAGTCTATTATCTACAAATATCAACAATACACCCCCTTTCGATCAGGAAAGACGAAGCCAGTGTAGCTGTTTGAAAATTCATTGTAGTATTCCAGCGTAGTACTCATAGTAGGATATCCTTATTTGGAAAATGCCAAGCGCAAATCTCCTCTCAAATCCCGTGCATTTCGTGCGTTTAAAAAAAAGCTTGGACAGCGCTCCAGTGTCAAACTGTTGCCGCACTTGTTTGGGCGTGGCTATAAGCATAGTGACATGAATTTGATTGGTCAGTATTTTTAGGCAAAGCACATGTTCTCAGCAAACAGAAAACAAAATATTGGAAGCGTGAGTCACGCTACCCAAAAATAAAATCTTTTTTTACATATATTTTTTTCTATAACTTTTTTCCCCATGGTTCATTCATCATTTGACATAATTTTGTATCGAAATCTAACCATAAGATTATTGAAAAAAAACAAAAATGTAGACGACCACCTTTAAAGGGACACTTTTTTAACTTTTTTATTTTATGCAATTTATATCGCGCACATTTCTCAACCACGGATTCAAGGCGCGGGGATTTATTTATGCCGTGTGAGATGGAATTTTTTACACAATATATCACGCATTCACATCGGCCAGCAAACCTCAAGACTATTAGGGCGAGCATTCACCTTTCACGGCCTATTCCAAGTCAGTCACACGGGTATTTGGTGGACATTTTTATCCATGCCTATACAATTTTGCCAGGAAAGACCCTTTTGTCAATCGTGGGATCTTTAACGTGCACACCCCAATGTAGTGTACACAAAGGGACGTCGGTTTTTCGTCTCATCCGAAAACCTAGCACTGTGTGCAATGGTGCAGTCTTCGCCTTTCGCGGGGATAAGAATTGTTGCATTGATGCATTAGCTGATGTGTCATGTGTGCTTTGTGTTTAAACTTATGACGTTTGGCTGTGACGTTTACATGACGTTTTTTTCTTTTTTTTAATCAAGAATTTTACGTCATTGGTCATTGTTTATTTACATTCTCATTCATTTCACTGAAGAAGGGCGTGGCCCGAAAGTCTTTGAAAATTGGTGTTTACTGTGTTTTTTTCTAATTAATGTGTGCTTTGTGTGTGAAAAGTGCCGCATATTTCCTCGCGGTTAACGACCCATCCAATTGATGCTTTGCTTCTATTTCGTACATTGTCCACATCAAATATACAAACCGAATTCTGGTTTGTCATGGTGCTTATTTCTGGAATTATAACATTATTACATCTTCATGAACAAAGAACAAACAAACAAACAAACGAAACAAGAAGATAAATCACAAACAAACAAATTAAACAACCAACGAACGAACAAAACACGAAGAAAATGGAAAAGGCCAAATTCAGTCATTACGTACACAATATGGAGGTAGTTAAGATACAGAAAAGGAAGAAGATAGAAAACTGGATAGAGGAAAAAGCTGGATTAAGGGTTAAGTTTAAGATGCAGGATATAATATTTGGTTATCAAGACACAAGTTGTTGTAAAAAGATGAGAAATTTTGTAAATCACGTAATATTAATTGGGAAAATGTGTGTTAGTATTTTTAGAAAGACAACTTGTCGGGGATCAGTGTTTGTAATCTTTGAGTTTCAAATATTAAGTTTACTTTCTTTTACTTTATTTGGTGTTTAACGTCGTTTTCAACCACGAAGGTTATATCGCGACGAGAAATATTAAGTAGAACATTTTATTTGTAAACATAAGGAATATTCCCACTGCCGGTAAAGAGAAAATGTCCATGTCTCGTGAGTGTAATATACCTCAATGTTGGAGTTAAAAAGAAGAAAATCAAAACTTGACTAAATATAAAAAAGACCAATGAAGAAGGATGCTCACCGCCTATTTACAAGAAAAAAAAAGAAGAAAAAATTTAAAAAAAGAAAAAGAAAAAAGAAAAAAGAAAGAAAAAAGAGAGAAGAAAACAAGGAAGGGTTGAAACAGAACTGAGGTCGAAAAAAAAAAAAAAAAAAAAAAAAAAGATACAGAAAAAGTTATGCTTATGCAGACGCATATTCAAATGCAGCACACCCTTTCTTTGATTCTTTTGTTTCTTTCTTCGTGTTTTTGTGTGTGTGTTTTTGTAATCAAAATTAAACAGACATTACGCAGGTATTTAATATCTTAAGTCATTTTTTTGTATGCGCAGACACAATTTTAAATGCAGCGCAGCACAGTTCAAAGTTCTCTGACTTGTCCAACGGCTCCCACACCCCCTACCTACCCGTACCCCTCCCGTACCCCTCCCCGAAATGTCCCTCAATCACCAACCACACGTTTTGTCCCCGACCCAATTTTAATACCATAACTTCTTTATTCGCCATTTCCGATCCGTGTATCCCTGTACGCCAGCAACAATGATATATCGCAAAATGCGAGAACACCGCCCGGTATCTTGTTACGCCGCTTTGCCCCTCAATTGCCCATATCATGACCCGGGCCAAAAAGGTAATTAGTCTCGGGTTTCTGGAATCAGAAAACGAGAGATGGAGAAAAGAAAGAAGAAAAAGCCTTGAGATGAAATGAGATCCTCGTCCATATAAATGTCACCGTGAGTTATCTCTGTCCCTTCTTTTTGTTTTCGCGTGAGTGGTGTGGTATTGCAACGACAAACTTTCTTTCTTTATTTGGTGTTTAACGTCGTTTTCAACCATTCAAGGTTATATCGCGACGGCCGGCAACGACAAACGACTATTCTGCTCGTAAAAAGCTGAACTGGGGATTACACACACGTGTTGTGTTTTTGTTTGTGAGAGTGAATGGCTGAACACGTGTAGTCTAACTCCCCACCCCCCCCCCCCCCCCCAGGCTCCTCCACTTGTCTCATCTAGCCTTCCTTCGCCCCCAACCCCCCATCTCCCCGCCGCCCCCCTACCCTCATCCCCGTCCCCTTGCACCTCTGTTTACCCATCCGACTCCTTCCCGTCGTGTTTCGCTCTATGCGCTACAAATAGCATTACCTTTAAAAGTTTATATGACCATAATTATGCAGCTCCATGGTCTGAGTCCCCAGGATTATTTGCGAGTAGTAAGTAGTTCTCTAGGCTGGTCACACAGCTTGCTGCTGTGCCGACTGGTCAGGGACTCGGACATGGGGCTGTGGGTATAACTCTAAGCCCAGATTATCACCTCAGCGTGTCTCAGTTAAAGGTCGAGTGGCTCCCGCCATCCCTCCTGATTCTAGCGACTACCCTCTAGATAACGACTACTTAACTCTAGCGTCTCTCCCCTAGTCCTGGAGTACCTTATATAGCTCTTATATAGAGTCTTATATAGCTCTAGGCGTATCCTCACCCTAGGCTCTAATAAGCAGAGCACGTTCGACTCGTTACCATTTAAAGTGACCCCACTGTGCAGAGGAGAGAGGTGAGGCTTACTGCCCCTTTTTGTGGCTGTGGTTGCCCCCTCCTTTTCGTCCACTGCACTACTCTAGTTATCAAGAAACTGCCTCCTGTATGGAGGCATAAGGTCAGAGACTGCGGTCTCTCTCCCATCACTTATTATTATGACATTCCTGCCTTTTCTAATTCTACCTTTTAACTCGTTTTGAATAAAAATCATTTTACAAACCCGTTATTCAGGATATAGAATACAGACTTATAATTCTTACTAAGAAACATCATCTTAACTACTTTTCATTTTAACGAATTCCACAGAGCATTATCATCTCAACCTCTTTTTTCATTTTTTTTTTTTTTTTAAGCGGACAAACACTCAAGTCCTTAATGGCAAAAAACCGTAGGACTTTTAATATCAATTTTACTACTACTTTCCGTCGTGTCCCTGAGTTTGTTACAGTGAGAGGTCAGAGTAAGAAAGACCTTGGAGGCTGTATCATAAACTTGTGTCAGTAAGTGAAGGTAACGTCCTTGAGTGGAAGGGTATAACAGCAATGATAAAACACTGGATGAAAGGCAAAACTTTCAAAAAAATGGGTACATATTGGAAACATTTGCATCTACAGGGTGACCCATTAAAACTGCAACCCATAAAAATACTAATAGCTTCTGCATCTGTTCAACGAACTACTTCATATTTGGTTTACATTACCTTCAGCTTATGCATGATCATATCACTAAGTTTCAAATGCTTCGGTCAAGTAGTCTGATTTGTGTACTCTTTCAAATATCCAATTTCGGGAATCGGCTGAAAGTTAGGAGGTTTTACATTGAGCTGTAAACACACTCGTGCTATTTCAACACTCCAGATTGGCTACAGTGTATCATATTTTTGTTCAAATCATCAATGATCTGGGGTGTTTTTGTATACTTGAACCTTCAGATATTCCTAAAGGTAAAATCTGGAAGGCTTAAATCGGGTGAGAGTGGGTACTGCTCAATGTCAAACCTACATTTCAGCCGATTCTTGAATTTTGATATTTTTTTCGAAAGAGCTCAAAAATATGACCACTTCACGTATAAATTGGAACCTTTGTGATATGATCATGAATAAGCTGACATTAGTGTACACCAAATATGAAGTAGTTTGTTGAACAGATGCAGAAGTTTCATGGGTTGCATTTTTGGGGGTCATCCTGTATAAGTATGCACATGAGCTGACACAGACAAACACATGGATTGACAGACAGACAGACAGACAGACACACGTACTCACACACACACGCACAAACACATACACACACATGGAAACACACCACACACACACACACACACACACACGGAAACACACACACATACACACGCACACACACACACACAAACACACACACACACACACACACACACACACACACACACACACACACACACACACCCACACACTCTTTCTCTCGTTCTCTTTGGCTCAACAACAACAACAACGACAACAACAACAACAACAACAACAACAACATCAACAAAAACAACAACTACGACAACAGCAACAACAACAACAAAACAGTCATCAAATGGTGTACACATGCCCACACCATATACCTGCTCCTTCCAAATCAACAACCACTTCAACATCCCCCCCCCCCTCTCACTTACAAACCCACCTCTCCTCCCTCTGTTATTTTTTTAAACGAGAAAGAAAAGAAAAGTGCTAACAGGAGACAAAACGCAGGCCAAGATAAACTAGCCTTGGGGTAACCCCAAGGGTTCAAGTTTACGCCTAGGTCTGATTAACCATGACAGTTTTGACATAACCAGACTTTTTTTTTGCTTCGCGTTCGTGTCAGACCCTTGACGGCGAGGCCAGCAAAAATTAATGACTTAGGTCAAGCATCAAACGCGCGCGTGAGATCAAGTTACAGAGAGAATTTATCTTAACAAATACTGTGCGTGTCATGTTTGCCCTGATAGTACCGCAAGTTTTTTTTCAGTATTTGTTTTGACGGTGCTTATCCTGTCTGCTTACAAGAGTAAAGTTAGCAGATGAAAAACGGAACAAGAAAGGGAGAGAGAAGAAAACAGGAAGACCAAGACACAAAAAAGTAAAAGAAAAACAAGAGAAGAGACGGGTGAGCAGGACAAAAGATAAGAGCACTGTAAAGAACCTTTTTTTAAGTCAGGTAAGGAAAGGGGGTAAATACACAGGTGTGCAATTCAAGGTAGACAGACGATCAAAAAGTGAAGAAGCAGTATATAGTAATATATAATATAATATATAAGGCAAGAAGTGGGGTGTGCACGTTAAAGATCCCACGATTGACAAAAGGGTCTTTCCTGGCAAAATTGTATAGGCATAGATAAAAATGTCCACCAAATACCCGTTTGACTTGGAATAATAGGCCGTGAAAGGTGAATGTTCGCCTAATAGGCTTGAAGTTTGCTGGTCGATGTGAATGCGTTATATATTGTGTGTAAAAAAATGTCTGTTTGTCTGTCTGTCTGTAAAAAATTCCATTTCAAACGGCAGAAATTAATATGTAAAGCGCGGAGAGCACAGTTGTGGTTCGCGCTATATAAGCTCCCCATAATAATAATTTAAAAAAAAAGAAGTTTATAAAGAATGGCTACCGGTCCCTGCATGACAGGTGCGCGGTACTTGCCTTGTGCACCTGTGTGCTCGCGTGCTTGTTTTATTACCTCGTTATGCTTTTGATGGTGTTTTTTTCTGATACATGTACCATTGATTTTGGTTTGGTCGGGTTTGTTGGTTGATTGGTATGGTTGGTTAGCTGGTTTGCCTTTGCTGATTGTTTTTTGTTACCGTGAAATCGTGTGTAGTACATCGAAGGCCACTGAACATTTTACTGACATAGGCAACCAGCCACTAGCATTGCTGTGAAACACAAGTCCACTTGGAATAAACACACATGACATCGCGCTGCGGTGTCTTTTGTCCACGAGTTTGAGCTTTGATCGCAGCAGCTGAGATATTAACAGACAATTAGAAATTAGCTGATTCAACCAAAGAGATTCAAGGCTTCGCTCTTTAGCTCTTACCTCAGCCTATAGACTAGAGTATCTCTGATATTTTAGGCTATGCTCTTAGCTCCGCCAGGCTTAGTGCAACCTACACAAGAATATAGTTGATATTCTAGGCTATGCTCTAAGTTCTTAGTGCAGCCTAGTCTGGAGAAGGAATATTTGATATTCTAGGTTACGTTTTTAGTTTTTAGCTCAGCCTATAGCCTAGAGTATATGTTTTATTCTAGGCTACGCTTTTAGATCTTGGTGCAGTTTCATAAATGCAGACTTTTTAGTGCATGTCCAGCTTTAGCGTGCGCTTAAGATCGCTGCGCGCGTTAAAGATTCCATAACAAGATCCGGCTGCGGTTAATGGTATCGACAAACACCAACACAACGCATGCTCCATTCTCCGAAGAAGGTATTTGGTTGCCCATACAAGTATACGAAAAATACCAACAAAGAAGAAGAAAAAGACGAAGAAGTAAAACGAAGGTTGATTAGCTAGTTGTTTGCTTGCATAGTTTGCTGCATGGTTAGTTGCTTCAGTGGTATAGCTCGGTTGCTCGGTCACTTGTCAGGTGTACTGTAATTCATACTAAGGATGATGCACATAAATTTGAATAAGAGATACATTAATTCGAGAAGAAAAAAAAGAAGAAGACATGCATGTTTGTTGTTGGATTGAGCATGAGCTTAATTAACCCGTAAGAAGTAAGCTATCCGCCGACATTGCAACGCACTTGCTAAGTACAAAAAAGGCTATATTTGATACTTGCTTCCGTATATTTGCGCACGTGACTAACCCCAACACA
>NC_090247.1:37248232-37283232 GCF_037325665.1 Littorina saxatilis
ATTCAACTATACCCTGAAGAGTGATGCACGAGCATTTCAGACGCTTGCCTCTGAAAAAAGAAGTTCTCAGCCAAATTACGAACTCAAACTGGTACGTTTTACATATAAATGTGTTAGTTGGTATTTTTGATTATCACAAAACAATTTGCGACTGCTTTGGCAGAGGATGTTGGTGACAGTATCATTATTATGAACCCTACCCTAAATCCAGGAAAGACGTCGTCCAAAATGTAGGTAAGTTTTGATTAAAAATAAATTCACACAAGACTAGTATTGTTGTTTGGCTTCAATGGATATATTTTCGTCAAGTATGGTGTCTTTACATAATATCTGTAAAATATGAATGGATTTGAACCATATACTATGTCATTATGACCTTCCAATCTTCCTACCCCCCAGCCCAGTAAAGCGTGCGAGACGTTTCCTGAAAAAATGTCGCTTTGTGGTGCGAGTTCAGTGTGACATGATTAGTTTCCAGAACCCCATTTCTGACTTTGGAAGTTTATCTACATACATTTAGCAATGCACGAGCAAAATATGACAACTTAATGGTGCCTTTTGGTAAAAAAAATCCTAGTGATAGTGTTTACAGCTTGAAACAAAACAAAACAGAGGGGAGTAGTCTTCCTCAATCTGGTTCAGAGCATAATGTATTTCTATTTTCAGAGGTAGCATTATTTCTGATAAGAGCTAGAGCCAATATAATGATGCTGAATATTTGAAAAATGAACTTTGTGACTCATCTGAGTAGCAGAAGAGCCTTCAGGATCGTCAGCGTAAGGCTGGCTGTCTTCAAGGCAATTCCTAGATGAACAATTTAACACTGCGTTCGATTATTCGCCCGTTTCTTAAGCTAGAGCTTTGAAACTTTACACGCGTCTAGGGCTACATGAACGCTTTACAATACATACAATATAGTTGATTCTCGCGTTATTTAAAGGTCACAACAAGGTCATTACCAGGCAAAAACGAGGGAAAACCGACGGAAAGTACCATTTTCTGCAACTGTTTGTTAGAAAAAGCTTTCAAATTCAATTATTTTTGGGGGATTAACGCATCTCTAGACATGACAATCATCCGATTATCAGACATCAATTGTGGAGGTCACGACAAGGTCATTACCAGGCAAAAACGAGGGAAACCCGAGGGAAAATACAATTTTCTGCAACTTGTGTGAAAGTAAAAGCTTTCAAACTCCATCTTCTTCTGGTATTGGTGCATCTCTAGGCATGACAATCATCTGATTAACAGTCCTCAATTTTTAAGGTCACAACCAGGTCATTACCAGATAGAACCGAGAGAAAACCGAGAAAAAATACCATTTTCTATAACTTTTTTGTAAGTAAGAGCTTATAAACTCCATCTTCTTCTGGGATTAGCGCTGATTTCTATGACCCTGAAGTCCGAGGAAAGTTTTCTTGGCCCATGCCTAGTTTGAAGGTCATGACAAGGTCAAGTTTACACGTTTTCTATTTGTGTTCGGCTATTTTCTAAGCTAAAGCTGTTGAGGCAGATTCATGACATCTTCCTTCGCCCACAGGGGCTCTAAGGGGGTGGGCGGGGCTGGATGTAATAGGGGTAGAAGAGAAGGGGGGAGAGAGAAGAAAAAGTCAATGTTAAGGTGTTCATCTACCGATAGCCTTGCGGTCTGCAAGCCTGACTCTGAGGATCACACCGGCTGTCCTGGCACTCAGACGAGTCATAAAGTTGATATATTTTCCGTCGTTTTACCCAGTAATGACCTTGTTGTGTGACCTTTAAATATTACGAGAGTCAACAATATTTGTTTCATGTCTTATAATGCCCTAGACGTGTGTAAAATCCCATCCTTGTCATGACCTTCAAACATTGCATGGGTCAAGAAAACTTTCCAAAGACTTTAGGGTCATTGAAATCAGCGCTAATCCTAGAAGAAGATGGAGTTTATAAGCTCTTACTTACAAAAAAGTTGCAGAAAATGGTATTTTCCCTCGGTTTTCCATCGGTTTTATCTGGTAATGACCTTGTTGTGACCTTGAAAAGTGAGGACTGTTAATCAGATGATTGTCATGTCTAGAGATGCGCCAATACCAGAAGAAGATGGAGTTTGAAAGCATTTACTTACACACAAGTTGCAGAAAATGGTATTTTCCCTCGGTTTTCCCCGGTAATGACCTTGTCGTGACCTCCACAATTCATGACTGTTAATCAGATGATTGTCATGTCTAGAGATGCGCTAATCCCAGGAAACAATTGAATTTGAAAGTTCATTCTTACAAACAGTTGCAGAAAATGGTACTTTCCCTCGGTTTTTCTTCGGTTTTACCTGGTGATGACCTTGTTGTGTGACCTTTAAATATTTCGAGAGTCAACAATATTTGCGTTATGTCTCATAAATCCCAAGACGTGTGTAAAGTTGTAATTAAGCTTTAGCTTCGAAAATAGCTGACGTCCAGAAAGTATTTTATTTGACCGTAAAGAAATTCCCAAATAGAAAACGTGTAAATTTGACCTTGTCATGACCTTCAAAGTAGGCATGGGTCAAGAAAACTTTCCTCGGACTTCAGGGTCATTGAAATCAGCGCTAATCCCAGAAGAAGATGGAGTTTATAAGCTCTTACTTACAAAAAAGTTATAGAAAATGGTATTTTCCCTCGGTTTTCTCTCGGTTCTATCTGGTAATGACCTTGTTGTGACCTTGAAAATTGAGGACTGTTAATCAGATGATTGTCATGCCTAGAGATGCGCCAATACCAGAAGAAGATGGAGTTTGAAAGCTTTTACTTACACACAAGTTGCAGAAAATGGTATTATCCTTCGGGTTTCCCTCGTTTTTACCCGGTAATGACCTTGTCGTGACCTCCACAATTGATGTCTGATAATCGGATGATTGTCATGTCTAGAGATGCGTTAATCCCAGGAAACAATTGAATTTGAAATCTTTTTCTTGCAAACAGTTGCAGAAAATGGTACTTTCCGTCGGTTTTCCCTCGTTTTTGCCTGGTAATGACCTTGTGGTGACCTTTAAATAACGCGAGAGTCAACTATATTTTACGTATTGTAAAGCATACATGTAGCCCTAGACGCGTGTAAAGTCTCAAAGCTCTAGCTTAAGAAACGGGCGAATAATCGAACGCAGTGTTAAGTTGTTCATCTAGGAATTGCCTTGAAGACAGCCAGCCTTATATTCGCTGACGATCACGAAGGCTCTCTTGCTACTCAGATGAGTCACAAAGTTCATTTTTCAAATATTCAGCATCATTATATTGGCTCTAGCTCTTATCAGAAATAATGCTACCTCTGAAAATAGAAATACATTATGCTCTGAACCAGATTGAGGAAGACTATTCCCATCTGTTATGTTTTGTTTCAAGCTGTAAACACTATTACTAGCAATTTTACCATAGCATTAAACCAAAAGGCACCATTAAGTTGTCATATTTTGCTCGTGCATTGCTAAATGTATGTAGATAAACTTCCAAAGTCAGAAATGGGGTTCTGGAAACTAATCATGTCACGCTGAACTCGCTCCACAAAGCGACATTTTTTCAGGAAACGTCTCGCACGCTTTACTGGGCTGGGGGTTAGGAAGATTGGAAGGTCATAATGACATAGTATATGGTTCAAATCCATTCATATTATACAGATATTATGTAAAGACATCATACTTGACGAAAATATATCCATTGAAGCCAAACAACAATACTAGTCTTGTGTGAATTTATTTTTATTCAAAACTTACCTACATTTTGGACGACGTCTTTCCTGGATTTAGGGTAGGGTTCATAATAATGATACTGTCACCAGCATCCTCGGCCAAAGCAGTCGCAAATTGTTTTGTGATAATCAAAAGATACCAACTAACACATTTATATGTAAAACGTACCAGTTTGAGTTCGTAATTTGGCTGAGAACTTCTTTTTTCAGAGGCAAGCGTCTGAAATGCTCGTGCATCACTCTTCAGGGTATAGTTGAATTTTGACTGAGAAGAGAAAGTGCGCCCTTGAATATTTCTTGTTAACATCGATTTTTATGTTTGGCAGGTCCCAAGCTTTCCAAAAATACCCATTTGGTAGAGTCCGCTTTTGGGTGCACGGTCAGCCCTCCGCCGTGACGGAGTAATGTGTTAGTGTTACTGTGTGTGTGTGTGTGTGTGTGTGTGTGTGTGTGTGTGTGCGTGCGTGCGTGCGTGTGTGTGTGTAAGAAAGAGAGAGAGAGGGAGAGAGAGTGTGTGTGTGTGTGTAGGTGGTTTTACCGACAAATGGGGACGATTGTCACTGGAGAGCAGTCAAATGGGGACGCTTCCGACAAACGGGGACGTCCCCATTTGTCGGCCCGTGCGACCCCATTTGACTGGATTTGAGCAGATTGAGCGACCCCATTTGACTGCTTCCTAGCATCCCTGTGGACAAACGGACTGGATTTTCACACAGATTCATACACATATTTTAGCTCTGCACTTTTTGGTCTGCTCAACTAAACCATGTGAATTTTATCATGTGACTTCAAATGACTTTACAGTAACTGCTTTCATCAGAATTCAGTTTCTATTCAAATGCAGTTAAACTAAAACATTTATTTGAATTAAAAAAAAAAAAGTTATTGCATTTAATATATTTTATAAAGAGTATTTTGAAAGAGTTCTGATTATTTGATCACGGTTTTTTTTTGTATTAAAACAAAAACAAACACAGAAACATATACATTCCTGTAAAAAAAAAAAAAATGATTACAATTATTTTGTTATGAGATTTATTTTAGGTTAATTCGAAGTGTTGTGTCTCATTATTACATCTTTTTTGTCGTGTTTATTGCAATTTTTATTTATTTTATTCATGTAACCCTAGGTTTTTTTTAAAATAAATATTGACTTGACTTGACTTATTGCGAAGAATGAACCGCGTAGGGGGAGCAAAGGAGGGAGGGAGAGAGAGAGGTACGGAGGAAGGGAGGGAGAGAGAGAGAGGTACGGAGGAAGGAAGGGAGCGAGAGAGGTACAGAGGAAAAGAGGGAGAGAGAGAAGTACGGATGAAGGGAGGGAGAGAGAGAGATACGGAGAAAGAGAGGGAGACAGAGAGAGAGGGAGCAAAGGAGGGAGGGAGAGAGAGAGGTATGGCGGAAGGGAGACAGAGAGAGGGGGCAAAGAAGGGAGGGAGAGAGAGAGGTACGGAGGAAGGGAGAGAGAGGCAGCAAAGGAGGGAGGGAGAGAGAGAGAGGTACGGAGGGAGGGAGAGAGAGAGGGAGCAAAGGAGAGGCAGATAGAGAGAGAGGTAAGGAGGGAGGGAGAGAGAGATGGAGCAAAGAAGGGAGGGAGAGAGAGAGTTACGGAGGGAGGAAGAGAGAGAGAGGCAGCAAAGGAGGGAGGGAGAGAGAGAGGTAAGGAGGGAGGGAGAGAGAGAGGGAGCAAAGGAGGGAGGAAGAGAGAGAGAGGTACGGAGGGAGGGAGAGAGAGAGAGAGAGGGAGCAAAGGAGGGAGGGAGAGAGATAGGTAAGGAGGGAGGGAGAGAGAGAGGGAGCAAAAGAGGGAGGGAGAGAGAGAGGTACGGAGGAGGGGAGAGAGAGAGAGGGAGCAAAAGAGGGAGGGAGAGAGAGAGAGGAACGGAGGAAGGGAGAGAGAGAGGGGGAGCAAAAGAGGGAGGGAGAGAGAGAGAGGGGTACGAAGGAAGGGAGAAAGAGAGAGGGAGCAAAGGAGGGAGGGAGAGAGAGAGGTAAGGAGGGATAGAGAGAGGGAGCAAAGGAGGGAGGGAGAGAGAGAAGTCTTTGTCATTTGTTGGTTTGTGCAGTGCAGTTGTTTTGTAAGTTATTCTTCTCTTCATTTGTTCTTTCGTCTTTCTTCTTCTTTTTTGTGTGTGTATTTTTGTGTTTTTGTGCCTGAAGAAGACCCTTAGGTCGAAACGTCGCTGTTATTCGTTCCGTGTTCGTCATTTTAACGTGAGTACATTGCTTTTTGGTCTCTTTATTGTTCCCTCTCACGTGCAGTCGCCATTGTTTAATACATGTTTTAATGTGTTTTGTATAATCCGGAAGCAGGAGTTTAAAACCTATATATATATAAAGGGAAAAGTCTGGGTTGTGGCACTCGATCACTAGGTGGGGCACTGCCCTTCGCTCCCTGTTACCCGAGTCCCAATCCTCGTGGTAAGGCGTCCGCCCCGTGATCGGGAGGTCGTGGGTTCGAACCCCGGCCGGGTCATACCTAAGACTTTAAAATTGGCAATCTAGTGGCTGCTCTGCCTGGCGTCTGGCATTGTGGGGTTAGTGCTAGGACTGGTTGGTCAGGTGTCCGAATAATGTGACTGGGTGAGACATGAAGCCTGTGCTGCGACTTCTGTCTTGTGTGTGGCTCACGTTATATGTCAAAAGCAGCACCGCCCTGATATGGCCCTTCGTGGTCGGCTGGGCGTTAAGCAAACAAACAAACAAACAAACCCGAGTGCCAACAACAATAGGATGAGCATCAGAAGTGAAGATAAAGAGGGAATTTTTTTTCTCTGCGCGCGCGCCAGCAAGCAGGATGTCTCAGAACTGAAGCGGTAATAGTATGATATATTGCTATTTCATATGTTACGTGGATTTCCATTGGTCAATTGGGCAAAACTGAGCTCAGTGCAAAAGTGATATCGACGACATTTCCGTCGATATCAGTTTTGATATCGACGACCTCTTTATTGCTTCCCCACTTCAAAAACAAAAACACCTACATTTAAAAACAAACAAATATATATGAAAATGTAATTATCCCAGAATTTAGTTGAGCAAGTGACCAAAGACTTTTTGAAAGAAAAGACATTTTGAAATACTGAAAAGTACAAGAAAAGAGTGAACAAAAAGAAATAATAATCAGAGGGAGGGATATGGAACAGCCAAACCTGAGACAAATACTTTTGTAATTTCTTTACAGTAAATACAAAATGTCCAGAGAATTAGCAATATATCTAACATTGACTGACTGCGTGACGATATCTTCTGCTATTGGTCTGTTTCGACAGTGATATCAAAATCTCGACCTCCGGTCTTGATTTTGATATCACTGTCTCAACAGACCATAGCAGAAGATATCATCACACAGTCCGTCAATATTGGGGACTAATTACAGGCGATGGGTTTATGGGTCACGTGATTATATATATGAAGTCTTCTATCGCGCGCGTATCTCCAGACTCGGACTCAAGGCGCAGGGATCTATTTATGCCGTGTGAGATGGAATTTTTTACACAATACATCATGCATTCACATCGACCAGCAGATCGCAGCCATTTCGGCGCATATCCTACTTTTCACGGCCTATTATTCCAAGTCACACGGGTATTTTGGTGGACATTGTTTTATCTATGCCTATACAATTTTGCCAGGAAAGACCCTTTTGTCAATCGTGGGATCTTTAACGTGCACACCCCAATGTAGTGTACACGAAGGGACCTCGGTGTTTCGTCTCATCCGAAAGACTAGCACTTGAACCCACCACCTAGGTTAGGAAAGGGGGGAGAAAATTGCTAACGCCCTGACCCAGGGTCGAACTCGCAACCTCTCGCTTCCGAACGCAAGTGCGTTACCACTCGGCCACCCAGTCCACGTGATGTGGGGGCGGAGCCAAACATTGGTTGATACTTACTGTGTTGACATTAGTTCATTGGCCCCGCCCCAACATCATATGACTTACTAATCCATGGGCTATCATTGGTTCATGTTTCTGGCGCTAAACTATCTGACAGGTAAAGAACTATTTTGATGTGACACGTTATTACTTGGTGCAAATACGCGCAGTGTTTAAAACCACTGACTTGGCGGACAGAACTGTGCATTCTCACAATTCGACACTTACTACATCCATAATAACCACACCGTTGATCAATCGCTGAGAAATGGCACAAATGACAGTTGGGGAAAACATTCAGAAGTTGGAATGATCTTACCGAACGGCTGGCAGACTTTTCCAGAAAGAACGATTTGGTGTACGTGGTCAAATACAGTCGTGCTGTTCAACTTGCGAACAAGAATTCAAAACAGCCTTTTCCAGACGAACTGAAGTATGCATACGCAAAACTTGTGTGCAAGTACTCAGGAAAAGGACGACTCACAGGCCGAGGTGCGAAGAGGAGCAATGGGTAAGCGGATTAATATTTAGTTGCTATACTTCTTATGCGTCCTTGTCACAGATAGTAACTCGTATGAATGTTTAATATTATTTTTTTTTTTTTTTTTAGGTTTACAATGTTTCAACATTCATTCCAGTATCGACTGACATTTTAACGAGAGCGGAAAGTCTGTCTGTCTGTCTGTCTGTCTGTCTGTCTGTCTGTCTGTCTGTCTGTCTGTCTCTCTGTCTGTCTCTCCTCTCTCTATTTCCTTCTCTTTCTCTTCCACCTCTCTCTCTCTCTCTCTCTCTCTCTCTCTGCGCGCACTTCTTCTTCTTCTTTGTCGGACAGATTTTTCACACAAATGACCAGGAAACCAGATTACGTAAGCCGTGTCAGCTGTACCCTTTGTAAAAGTCAGCGTAGCTCGAGAACGGCATTGAAGTATTTTCGGTGTTCTTTACCTTGCCCAGGAAGCAGCGCACACTCGAGTCAAGGACGTCGTAAAATGGCCCTCGGTCAAGTTTTCACCGAGAACCATTTTATGATGTCCTTAACAATTATGTGTTAGTCGGCTTAGAATATGCGCGCAGGTTTCAAAGTTTTGATCCATTCGATTATCTCAACAGACATCCTTTGATTGTAAAGTTGAATGATGGTTGAAAATACTTAACTTGAAAGTTTCCCGCTGTGGTAGATTTTTATGGTGGTTGTCACACAGGCAGCGACGGCTTTACTTGTCGGACCCAGTTGTGCATTACCTCGCTTTTGCCTTTAATGACTGACTGACTGGCTGACTTTGGGGATTAACGTCCTCTTAGGTAACTAGGATCTATTTGGGAACATTTACTGTGATACTGTAAGAGGAGCAAGAAAAGAAAAGAATTTTTATTTTTTTAAAATAGGGGATGAGGGGGGGGGGGGTAGATGGGGGGAGGGATGAGACCATGGAACTAGTTTTTAGAAGTTATGCAATAAAACATTTAAACATTGTAGGCTCAGACCACTTCGCCGTATTTAATCTTAGACACCGTACGTTATTAGACGCGAAAGTGCAATACTTAATGATTCGCTCAAAGCACTGTTGAAGCAACAATTTGTCTTTTGGTCGCAGATAAGGACATACTCTATCAAAACATGTGAATATACGTCTCAAGCATGACTAAACGCCCCGAAGGGCTCCGTCTAGTAACTCTATTTTTGATATCGTTTTTTAAATGTCAGCAATTTGCAATGAGGTCACCCATCATAGGTTATTAATTATTTCCATACGCCATCTAAGTGAAACGGAGGCATTTTGTATCGCTGATTTTATTTACAAACTGCTCTTGCAGCGGATCATTTGATCGGAACTAAATAAGTAAAGTGAAAATAGGTAAATAAATATATAGATGGATAAATCAGAAAACAAGATTGCAAAACATAAACACGTTCATAAAACATGTTAGTTTTCACTATTGCCGTAAACAAATTCTCTGCAAAAACATTGAAAGTCAAATACTGTTTTCGCCTCTGTTTCTTCTTGTTGTTGATTTTTTACATTAATTTTAGTCAAGTCTTGTAGATTTTATCTTTGAAATATTTGCTTTAGTGTTTCGTAACAGAATTAACTATGGTATTGTGTTGCTTAGTAGGGCCTACTTGATGCATGAATTGGCGTCTCGCAGAATTAAACGCCGCTGAGGAAGGCCTGGCAACAGGTCGAAAAGTTGGGCTGCCACTTGAAATTCTTTGTTAGGCTTTTCTTTTCCTTGATTTTGTTGACATCTCTCTCTCTCTCTCTCTCTCTCTCTCTCTCTGTGTATGTGTGTGTGTGTGTCTCTCTCTCTCTCTTTCTCTCTCTCTTTCTCTCTCTCTCTCTCTCTTTCTCTCTCTCTCCCCCTCTCTCTCTCTCCCCTTTTCTCTCTCTCTCCCCGTCTCTCTCTGTCTTTCTCTCTCTCCCTTTTCTCTCTCTCTCTTTTCTCTCTCTCTCTCTTTTCTCTCTCTCTCTCTCTCTCTCTCTCTCTCTCTCTCTCTCTCTCTCTCTCTCTCTCTTTCCCTGCCTCACAAACACAAATACACACGCACTAACACACACAAAGCAGCACGCTGGGATGCGGCAAATAGGGTAAGGCAGACTGGGATACGGCAAGTTGGGAGAGGCAGGATGGGATGCCGCCAACGCATCTAGCAGTGCAAATTCTACAGGGTGGTGGGGGGGGGGGGGGGGGCGTTCTTTTAAATCAAGTTTTGCCCAGTTTTGATTTTGCCGGTTTTGGTAATCCTACATTCCTCCGTGCGACAGCGGACTAAATGCGCATTTAAAACTATTTAGATGTTTTGCTTAAATTTTGACTTGGAGCGAAATAAATTAAAACATCTTGTTCGTTGTGCTTTTGTTTTAAATTAAAGAGTATTCCATTTCTAAATTAAATATCACTTGCCTGTTAGCTCTTTATTGTTGTTGCAATAGTTGTATATACTTGGAAGAAAAAAAAAGCATACAACGAGACAGTTATGGTAGCCAAAGAAGCAAATATGAATAAGAGACCTTCCTCCGTTTTTACGTTTTACTGACAGATGACTCAATTCGTCATCAATGACTTGTTATTGGCGCCACAAAGCCAAGAACTCACCCTTTTTTCTCCGGCGAGTATGACTCCAGGGCGTAACTCCACACACTCAGATTTGTTCAAGTGGTCAGTATTCCCAATGGGTAGGGAGGGGGGGCATGAAACCTGCTTAAGTGTGCCAGGTAACGTGTCACTATTTCAAGAAAACAAAACACCACAAAAGCTTCTTGTGTGATTAAAGAATTACTCAAGCGAGCGATAAGTGTGTGATCACATCCGTTCTGTACCCCAGGACAGCTTTAGAGAATGCGTCATACTCATTCAGCTATTTCCTTGTTCATGATCGAAAAGAATGGAAAGCTCCAAAACAAAAACAATCTTTGGAACTTTAAGCAAAGGGTTCTCTGAAGTTTCAACAATCATTTCAAGATATTGCCTTGACCGGGGAAAGATAACATAGATGGGTAAAAGCCGTCAAATATTTCATGAACTGATACACGTAAAATTGACGGGTGTAAGCCAGCAAATATTGTATGGACTATAAAAGCCTAAAAAGGAAGAACAGTGTTCTTGTTACGGCGATGACCTTAAAGGTTATCTCACAGAATGTTGTTTGAAACCCAACAGAAACAAATAAAAACAAAAACAAAAAGGTCAGACATTTAACGTAAGAGTTTAGAATATGATGCTTCGAAAAACTTATTGAATTAGTTATACATGTATACATCTGTTGAAGGCTTCTCGGTACCGTAAATATAAAAGAAGGCGAACATTCAAAGAACTATTGAGGTAGGGGTCCAAATCAAAAGTAACGAAATTGCCTTACTTTTGTTCTTAACCAATATACATTCAACATTTAATATACATGCCAAGCGTTTCAAGGGTGCTGCCAATTGTTTCTTTCAGCATTTGTTGAACATTTATTAACACTGTTTCTACAAGTAGACCCAAATTGATTTAGTCTTAAATTCCAACACAACGGGTTTTTTCTATACTGCATTTTACGTTTGACAAGAAACCTGATTTAGACCACCCAGATACGGTATTTGCAAAATATTTATCTCTTTTATATCATTTTTTCCAAAATTGTTGTTTATGAAATCGAAAATCACATCAAAAAATGTCACTATTCGATGTTCCCTCACTAATCTGGGTGTGAAGGGTTTTCTTGAAGCAGACACCGGGGCTTGCTAAACGATTGCCGCTTAAGCGGAGGGGAGTCAAGCGTGATTAAGTGCCTGGCCTGCCAATTGACACCTACCGGCGAAAACACACAATAGGCCACAAGGAAGTTTTCTTTTGTCGGAGAACAAGGAAGAGGCATGCTGGCTGTCTCTGGATCATAATTATGTAGACTATCTTTGAATATGTCCGAGTTTGTTTATGTTTGAGAAGGAGTACGCACAAGACAGACAGACAAGCAAATAACATAATTATAGACACTAAACAATCTAAGTAGTAAATGGATTTATGCTGATCTGTATGTGAGCAGCACACGTCTTCAGATGTCTATAAAAAGATGTATGAGCAACTGCAGAACTAAAACATGCAGAATATTATGAAGCATCGATTGGAGATAACTATTGCGAGCATGACCAAAATGTGAAATCATGTTTTTGACAGTTTTGAACTGCCAAAATGAAGTGAGGAAATGGAGTTTATCTTTTAAGCATTGCAAGGGGTTCTAGAACAGTCCGAGGGGGTATTGGGAGATAAGTGTTACCATACATGATGTACCTCAATCAACATTAGACATTCAGTGACTTTAAAACAGCCCTTACAGGCATGATCAGCGCGTTTTCCATGGATGATTGCGTTCATGTCTTTGATGAATTTGTCTCGACATTGCGCGTGTGTAACTTCACAACGAAGGGGTTAATTTGTCCAGTACTTTGAGTTTAAGAAATAATTGTTATGGTCATATTTGTTGTGCAAAAACTTCAGTTCGACCATTTTACACAGTTTTGAATGTTTATTTATTTATTTATTTATTTATTTATTTATTTATTTATTTATTTATTTATTTATTTATTTATTAAGGAGATTTCTATAGCGCATAACGAAAAGCACTATGCGCTTTACAATATCACTAAGTATAAGCACACGCAAACATACTCTGATTAAATAGAACTTAGTTTAGCAAGACATACTAAGAACACTAAACATTTGAGTTCATGCAAAAATTGAGAACTAAATTAAATACTGGACAAGCGATTTAAATAAGCTTAAGGCCTACACCAACTGCAATGGGCTAATTCAAATACAAAAGTTTAGTTAACTATAAAAGGCAGTGCATAAAACTCCATAATCCTAAGAGGGTCAAACAAATAAGAAACATAAGACTAGATAGTGTCTGTAAAAGAAGCCGACATTTACCCTTTTCTCCAACATTTGTTCCAAAACACACCTCCGAATGATTGTCGATGACTCGAAAGCTTTCCTATCTTGTGATTGCCTTGAACCTAGCAACAACTGCTTTGTGTTTAATAACTATCATCATGTATTGAATCCCGTGCTCTTTCTTCGGCGGAGGTGGGAGGGGGGGGGGGGGGGTTAGATATTTTGCTGGTAGTATTTTTTTCGACCGAGCTATCTATATTCGTTGGGCAGTTTTCTTTGTCGGACAGATTTTTTACACAAATGACCAGGAAACCAGATTACGTAAGCCGTGTCAGCTGTACCCTTTGTAAAAGTCAACGTAGCTCGAGAACGGCATTGAAGGCATGATCAGCGCGTTTTCCATGGATGATTGCGTTCATGTCTTTGATGAATTTGTCTCGACATTGCGCGTGTGTAACTTCACAACGAAGGGGTTCTTTACCTTGCCCAAGAAGCAGCGCATTTATGAGAATACGTCACACACTCGAGTCAAGGACGTCGTAAAATGGGCCTCGGTCAAGTTTTCACCGAGAACCATTTTATGATGTCCTTAACAATTATGTGTTAGTCGGCTTAGAATATGCGCGCAGGTTTCAAAGTTTTGATCCATTCGATTATCTCAACAGACATTCTTTGATTGTAAAGTTTAATGCGGGCACATGATGGTTGAAAATACTTAAATTGAAAGTTTCCCGCTGTGGTAGATTTTTATGGTGGTTGTCACACAGGCAGCGACGGCTTTACTGGTCGGACCCAGTTGTGCGTTACCTCGCTTTTGCCTTTAATGACTGACTGACTGGCTGACTTTGGGGATTAACGTCCTCTGAGGTAACTAGGATCTATTTGGGAACATTTACCGTGATACTGTAAGAGGAGCAAGAAAAGAACAGAAAAAAGATTTAAAACAAAATAGGGGATGAAGGGGGGGGGGGGGTAGATGGGGGGAGGGATGAGACCATGGAACTAGTTTTTAGAAGTTATGCAGTCAAACATTTCAATCAATCAATGAGTCTTATATCGCGCATATTCCGTGGGTACAGTTCTAGGCGCTCTGCAGTGATGCCGTGTGAGATGAAATTTTATACGGCCAGTAGATTGCAGCCATTTCGGCGCATATTTACCTTTCATTCCAAGTCACACGGGTATAGGTAGACAATTATTAACTGTGCCTAAGCAATTTTGCCAGGAAAGACCCCTTTGTCAATCGTGGGATCTTTAACGTGCACACCCAATGTAGTGTACACATTTAAACATTGTAGGCTCAGACCACTTCGCCGTATTTAATTTTAGACACCGTACGTTATTAGACGCGAAAGTGCAATACTTAATGATCCGCTCAAAGCACTGTTGAAGCAACAATTTGTCTTTTGGTCGCAGATAAGGACATACTCTATCAAAACATGTGAATATATGTCTCAAGCATGACTAAACGCCCCGAAGGGCTCCGTCTAGTAACTCTATTTTTGATATCGTTTTTTAAATTTCAGCAATTTGCAATGAGGTCACCCATCATAAAATAAGGTTATTAATTATTTCCATACGCCATCTAAGTGAAACGGAGGCATTTTGTATCGCTGATTTTATTTACAAACTGCTCTTGCAGCGGATCATTTGATCGGAACTAAATAAGTAAAGTGAAAATAGGTAAATAAATATATAGATGGATAAATCAGAAAACAAGATTGCAAAACATAAACACGTTCATAAAACATGTTAGTTTCCACTATTGCCGTAAACAAGTTCTCTGCAAAAACATTTTTTTTTGTTGGTTTAAACATAAGTTTATTTTAACAAGGGTTACAATCATGACATGTATACAAAGTTCACAGAAACAGCAACAAGCTAGAAGCTTATAGTGGTGTTCCTGCATGACAGTACAACATAAGGCGGTAACGGGTGAAAAATTTGTCTCAATAAACCAAATCTATTAATAACGTAATGAACGTTGCATAATGATTATAAAGAAAGACAGTAAAGGAAGGAAGGAGGGAAAGAAGATGAATAAAAGAAGAGGGATGGGTAGGAGATGTGCAGAAGTTTAAGTTGTTGTCCGGCTTGTAGAGCATTTATTCTGACTTACCCAAAGCGGCCTGAACGTTCAATGAACGAGTGTACGGTGGAAAAAATTTTCCTGTTCAAATCTAAAGAATACTGTCTGTCTCCGTTTAAAAGGTGGGGGAGGTGAATTGTGTGATTAGGGAGGGTATGTATAGTTTTTTGACGTGCTTCGCGATAATTTGGACAATCGAATATGAAGTGTTGTACGGATTCGGACGGGAATCCACAGTCACAAGATGCATCTGTAGCAACGTGACGTCTCACTAGATCGTTATTGAGATCACTTATATATAACCTGAGCTTACAGTGAATTATTTGTGACATGCGATCTCCAGAATAAAAATAACACGGCGGACTTAAATCGTTTTTTGACAAAAAGTGCTTAAATTCACTTAGGGAATCACTAAGTTTTATATAGTCTGGTAAAGAATTCCAGAGTTGTGTAGTAGATGGGAGAAATGAGTTTCTATATAATTCAGTTTTAAACGATGGAACTTTCCTGTCTAGAGGTCTGCGCCGGTGATATGGGTTATTAGTTGATATCAATGGTGGCAATATCGCTAATAAGTAGTTTGGCACCTTGCGGTGAACGATCTTGTGAAATAATATCAATTTATGACGTTTTCGCCTCTCTAGTAATGAAATAAAGCCTGACTCATCGTACAATTTTTGATGGCTTGTACCGCGGACTGCTCCAACAATGGTTCGAATTGCATCTAAGTGAATACTTTCGAGCTCGGTGGCTGCAAAAACATTGAAAGTCAAATACTGTTTTCGCCTCTGTTTCTTCTTGTTGATTTTTTACATTAATTTTAGTCAAGTCTTGTAGATTTTATCTTTGAAATATTTGCTTTGTGTTTCGTAACAGAATTAACTATGGTATTGTGTTGCTTAGTACTTGATGCATGAATTGGCGTCTCGCAGAATTAAACGCCGCTGAGGAAGGCCTGGGAACAGGTCGAAAATTTGGGCTGCCACTTGAAATTCTTTGTTAGGCTTTTCTTTTCCTTGATTTTGTTGACATCTCTCTCTCTCTCTTTCTCTGTGTATGTGTGTGTGTGTGTGTGTGTCTCTCTCTCTCTCTCTCTCTCTCTCTCTTTCTATCTCTCTTTCTCTCTCTCTTTCTCTCTCTCCCCCTTTCTCTCTCTCCCCCCTCTCTCTCTCTCTTTCTCTCTCTCTCCCCCTCTCTCTCTAGTTTCTCTCTCTCTTTCTCTCTCTCTCTCAGTCACTCTCTCTCTCTCTCTCTCTCTCTCTCTCTCTCTCTCTCTTTCCCTGCCTCACAAACACAAATACACACGCACTAACACACACAAAGCAGCAGGACGGGATGCGGCAAATCGGGTAAGGCAGACTGGGATACGGCAAGTTGGGAGAGGCAGGATGGGATGCCGCCAACGCATCTAGCAGTGCAAATTCTACAGGGGGGGGGGGGGGGGGGGGGCGTTCTTTTAAATCAAGTTTTGCCCAGTTTTGATTTTGCCGGTTTTGGTAATCCTACATTCCTCCGTGCGACAGCGGACTAAATGCGCATTTAAAACTATTTAGATGTTTTGCTTAAATTTTGACTTGGAGCGAAATAAATTAAAACATCTTGTTCGTTGTGCTTTTGTTTTAAATTAAAGCGTATTCCATTTCTGAATTAAATATCACTTGCCTGTTAACTCTTTATTGTTGTTGCAATAGATGTATATACTTGGAAGAAAAAAAAGGCATACAACGAGACAGTTTTGGTAGCCTGATTTAGACCACCTAGATACGGTATTTGCAAAATATTTATCTCTTTTATATTATTTTTCAAAATTGTTGTTTATGAAATCGAAAAATCACATCGAAAAATGTCACTATTCGATGTTCCCTCACTTAATCCGGGTGTGAAGGGCTTTCTTGAAGCAGACACCGGCGCTTGCTAAACGATTGCCGCTTAAGCGGAGGGGAGTCAAGCGTGATTAAGTGCCTGGCCTGCCAATTGACACCTCCCGGCGAAAACACATAATAGGCCACAGTTTCTCTATTTTTCACATTACGTTTCACTCTTAAAGTATTTAACAAAAGGTGGTCCTTAGTTTTAACATCTTTTTTGAAATAATATATGAATTAAAGATTATGCTTTTAATGGACACATTTTTCACACACATGACCAGGAAACCGGATTACGTAAGCCGTGTCAGCTGCAACCTTTGTAAAAGTCAACGTAACTCGAGAACGGCATTGAAGTACTTTCGGTGTTCTTTACATTGTCCAAGAAGCAACACACATGAGTATACTTGACACACTCGGGTTGTGCTTGGTTTGGCCATAAACACTATCTGGTCAAGGACGTCGTAAAATGGCCCTCGGTCAAGTTTTCACCGAGAACCATTTTATGATGTCCTTGACTATTATGTGTTAGTCGGCTTAGAATATGCGCGCAGGTTTGAAAGTTTTGAACCATTCGATTATCTCAACAGACATCCTTTGATGTAGTGGAGTAGTGGTAGGTGTCACGAAATGGGATATAAGTCTGTGATAAAGGTGATGTTTATTATTATGAAAATGTTCGTGCCACCCACGCGCTTTTTCACGCTAGAAGCCAACAAAAAAGTTTATTTCATGTTGATTAATCACATTACTTATGAAAGTCTTATGTTTTCTCGTGCGCACGTGTGCGTGTGTGTGTGTGGGAAAATATTAAACAGCTGTGCTTTCATGTTACCATTCAGAGAGTGCTTTGATCATAATTAAGCTTTAAGCCCGCGTGAGAAACAGACGATACTTCTGCACGTATGGTTTGATATCTGCCGGGAACATTTTTTATGACGTGTATAATTTGACTGATTAGGCAAAGGGATTACACGAAACCGACTCAAGCCTTGTTGAATGTCAAAGAATTCAAGCATGCCGAAGTGTCTGTACGGGCCTGAGGAAAAGCACCTTCGGTAACCGTTTCATGTCCAATCCTAAAACGTGTATGGGAATACTTTAAGCATAACATTCGGGTGGGTTTTTTTCGAATAGAAAATATATAATACATCCATGCGATTTTATGGAATAACTCTGTTAAGTGTTTTTGTTATTGTTGCCAGAACAGCATGATCATATTCTGTAAGATAAAATCGGTTATTGTCAGTTTGTTTGTTTCCTTTTGTACACAGCGAAAACAAAATCGAATAGAAATTATACATCCATGCATTTTTCATGGAATAACTCCCTGAAGTGGTGTTGTTGTTGTTGTTGTTGTTGTTGTTGTTGTTGTTGTTGTTGTTGTTGTTGATGTTGTTGTTGTTGTTGTTGTTGCGAGAACAGCTTGATAATATTCTGTGAGATAAAATCGGTTTTTGTTAGTTTGTTTTATTTTGTACAATAAAGATATTAAACATTTTTCGCCAAGATTTCATGGTCTCGCCTAGGTGACAATGGCCGCAAGCATAAACGCTGTTTTGACCACGAGTTGAATGTATGTAAATTTCTATTTGTGTCCCCAGAATAAGATTCTATTTGGGACATGAGGTGGTTGTACGCTAAGAAAAAGCTGGGTGTGTGGGGGTGGGGCCGGGAGGATGACGGGAGTGGGGCTGTACAAGTTAAAAGTTGCGTTGATAAAAGTTATAAGCGTTTGGTATTGGGCGTTGAGAATCATCCAATACAATTGACACTGGACATTTGAAGACGCAACAGTGGTCGACACGGGGAGCATCATAAACACCGCCCAATTGGATTGCATGACTTGACCGTCCTGCAGTGATGTCGTTCTCGTCGGCTATTGGTCAGTGGATTTTGAGAGCACACGTGCCGGGCAATTAAGGTGTTCATATGATTGGTTAATACACTGACACGGTTCTCACCCCTTTGAGAGGTCGTGGCCTACATAAAGTTAGTTCGTTTCGCAAATTAGCAAAAATCCTCAAAAAAAGTCGATAGTCACAGAGACTTTGTGTTCATAACAACCCAAAAACCAGAAGAAAAAGACCTGAGAGGCTACCTGGAGCTCTGCCTCACCTCTATGGTGACTGCTAGGCAGAAGCAGAGCCCCGAGGCTCTCATCAACTTATTAACGGATACCTACTGTTTTGTGACAAAAAATAAAGTGTCCGTCCCTAAACCAGACACCTATCTCATGGCCCTCAGCGCTCTCGCGGGGAGCAGAGATCTGTCGTCTGAGGAAATTCTCACAATTAAAAAATCACTGCAAGTCCCTTGTAATTCTGGACTCCCTAAATGGGGGGCAAAATAAAATAAAGCCAGCATAAATATATGATCGTCATTTGTCAACGGTATTAACTTAAACAAAGGGGACACACAGCTCGCAGGGAGGGAAGGGCATTGCCCCACCTCGCGGGCGAGTGCGTGTTTTTTTTTTTCCTGATGGTTTTAAACTCCTGTTTTCGGATTACACAATAAACATAAAAACATGATTATATAAACGAGAGGATAGCTGTTTCCTCTCTCAGTTAATACTGCTAATGTGACGTCGCCTCCCCTGCGACTATTGTAGTGGCGGGGAGGTCGACGGACAACGCAGATAGATCTTTTTATCCCATTTAAAATTAACAAATGCCGCATAGCAACTCATGCGTGCGTCAATGAAATGATGTATCCAAATGTTACTACCCTATAGAAGATCAGTATTACGTTTTGCGCATGTTCTTTATATTTTTCTCACAATGTTGTCACTTTTAAACCTTCTAACAGGTGGTCCTGAGTTTTATCTTTTTCTTAACGAAACTAAAATTGAATTAAAAATCCATGTTTTTAATGGTCCTTCCCCTAGGAAGTCAACGCATATAAAGGAAAAATTATCCCCGAGTATATTTCTCATTGCCCCACCCCCCTCCCTTATTCATGGAGAGCGGGGCCGGGGTCCTATCACGGTCGGGATTGCTTGGTCTTGCCCTTTTCTTTCCCTCCTTTTCTTCTTTTAGCGTATCATCAACTCATGTCCCTAAAAGGAAAATTTCATGTGAGGACGTAAAGGACCCCCTTTTTTTTTTTACAAATTAGCAATTGTCCGGTCAGACATCATATGGTGCGGGTGTTAAATCTGTCAGTTTGCAAGAGAGATAATTCGAGTTTGTGAGACTTGTTGCATACAGTGGTAAATACCTGATTTTGATGACTTTGGTGATCTTTCAAAGACGAGAGGAATAGCAGAAAGGCAAGAAAATAAAAGTGAGTGATTTTGATTCTATTGATTGTGCCTATGATTAGGTTAGATTGAATAGATTAGATTGTGCAAGCAGGATTCCACCATGGAATACATTTAATTTATATGAGGGTTAACGTTGTCTGCACCATCTCAGAAAAACTATCATATTTTTGACCTAAATCTGTGGATCTAAAAACATCATCTCGGTTATAATGTAGTATATAACAGCCTAAAGCATGTCACATTTATAGAACAAACAAAAAAAATTATAATTTCGCTAGTATCGTGTACACTACATTGGGGTGTACACGTTAAAGATCCCACGATTGACAAAAGGCTCTTTCCTGGCAAAATTGTATAGGCATATATAAAAATGTCCACCAAAATACCCGTGTGACTTGGAATAATAGGCCGTGAAAAGTAGGATATGCGCCGAAATGGCTGCGATCTGCTGGCCGATGTGAATGCGTGATGTATTGTGTAAAAAAAACAAATCCATCTCACACGGAATAAATAAATCCCTGCGCCTTGAATATGTGCGCGATATAAATTGCATGCATAAAATAAAAAATGAAAAAGATTAAAAAAATGATAAATAAATCCCTGCGCTTAGAACTGTACCCACGGAATACGCGCGATATAAGCCTCATATTGATTGATTGATTGATTGATAGTATATTGCGTGTGATATTTTCCGAGTGTGATAAAACAAGTTAGAATGACAATACATCGGAAAGACTTAGTTAGGGTTAGGGTGGGTGTCCGAGTGGTAACGCACTTGCGCTCGGAAGCGAGAGGTTGCGAGTTCGACCCTGGGTCAGGGCGTTAGCAATTTTCTCCCCCCTTTCCTAACCTAGGTGGTGGGTTCAAGTGCTAGTCTTTCGGATGAGACGAAAAACCGAGGTCCCTTCGTGTACACTACATTGGGGTGTGCACGTTAAAGATCCCACGATTGACAAAAGGGTCTTTCCTGGCAAAATTGTATAGGCATATATAAAAATGTCCACCAAAATACCCGTGTGACTTGGAATAATAGGCCGTGAAAAGTAGGATATGCGCCGAAATGGCTGCAATCTGCTGGCCGATGTGAATGCGTGATGTATTGTGTAAAAAAATTCCATCTCACACGGCATAAATAAATCCCTGCGCCTTGAATATGTGCGCGATATAAATTGCATAAAATAAAAATAAAATAAAAAATAAATAAATCCCTGCGCTTAGAACTGTACCCACGGAATACGCGCGATATAAGCCTCATATTGATTGATTGATTGAAAGATTTAGTTATCGTACAGTAACAACATGTCATTTAATTACTTGATTTTGGGATAGTTTCGGAGCAGTTTTGAAAAAATTATTGCATGGGTTCAGTCTCGTTTTCACGTCCAAATCGTCAGAAAACTTTCCAAAATGTAAGACAAATTCTGCTGAGCTGCTCTTCACACAACTTTTCTGTCGGTGTCTGTGTGTCTGTTTATCTTTCTCTCTATGTCTCTGTTTCTCTGTCTCTCTCTTTCTCTGGCTCTCTCTCTCTCTCTCTCTCTGTCTGTCTGTCTGTTTGTTTCTTTTTATATTTAGTCAAGTTTTGACTAAATATTTTAACATCGAGGGGGAATCGAAACGAGGGTCGTGGTGTATGTGCGTGTGTGTGTGTGTGTGCGTGTGTGCGTGTGTGCGTGTGTGCGTGTGTGTGTGTGTGTAGAGCGATTCAGACTAAACTACTGGACCGATCTTTATGAAATTTGACATGAGAGTTCCTGGGTATGAAATCCCCATACGTTTTTTTCATTTTTTTGATAAATGTCTTTGATGACGTCATATCCGGCTTTTCGTGAAAGTTGAGGCGGCACTGTCACGCCCTCATTTTTCACCCAAATTGGTTGAAATTTTGGTCAAGTAATCTTCGACGAAGCCCGGGGTTCGGTATTGCATTTCAGCTAGGTGGCTTAAAAATTAATTAATGACTTTGGTCATTAAAAATCGGAAAATTGTAAAAAAAAATAAAAATTTATAAAACGATCCAAATTTACGTTTATTTTATTCTCCATCATTTGCTGATTCCAAAAACATATAAATATGTTATATTCGGATTAAAAACAAGCTCTGAAAATTAAATATATAAAAATTATTATCAAAATTAAATTGTCCAAATCAATTTAAAAACACTTTCATCTTATTCCTTGTCGGTTCCTGATTCCAAAAACATATAGATATGATATGTTTGGATTAAAAACACGCTCAGAAAGTTAAAACAAAGAGAGGTACAGAAAAGCGTGCTATCCTTCTTAGCGCAACTACTACCCCGCTCTTCTTGTCAATTTCACTGCCTTTGCCATGAGCGGTGGACTGACGATGCTACGAGCATACGGTCTTGCTGAAAAATGGCAGCTACTTGACTAAATATTGTATTTTCGCCTTACGCGACTTGTTTGTCTCTCTTTCTGTCTGTCTGTCTGTCTGTCTGTCTGTAAAGCTGTCATAACTGTTCCTTTTATTTCTATCTCTTTCCTTGTTTTTGATTAGAATTTTGACTGTCTGCGGGATGAAAAAGAGAGCATTTTAGCATTTCTTATTCTGTTTGTGTTAAGATAAAGATCAATTCAATTCAATTTAATTCAATTCAATTCAATACAATTCTCTCTCCCTCATTCTCATTCTCATAAATCAGACTCAGTGTTTGTGTTATACTGCCTTGCTCTGCTGAGTGTGTGTGTCATACCGCTTTGCTCTGCTGAGTGTGTGTGTTTGTGTTAATTACGGTCTGTCTGTATATTCTTTTGTCTGTCCGTCTGTCACTCAAGGGTAAACCGGCACGGTTAGCCTAGTGGTAAGGCGTCCGCCCCGTGATCGGGAGGTCGTGGGTTCGAACCTCGGCCGGTGTAACGATTTCATCCTTCGCCTGTGTACATATTTCCGCCTCGATATTTACTCGAGACTGAAATGTTGTTTCCTGGTAAAATTAAGAAAGGAAATTATTTATGGACGAAAAGCATGTCAGTTTCTTGCATGTGAAGAAAATTGGTTGTGAAATTAAATAGATTTCACTCCCAAAATCGAATTCTTCGAAAACGTGTACCGAGTGGTTACGTCCCTTGAGTAAGAAGGGAAACATTTTAGGATGAATCAAATTTCTAAGTTAAATAAAATAATTGGTTGGACAAATTTGGCCCCATGAATGTAAGGTACACAAGGTCGCTCATCAGTACTATCGAAGGGTGTTTTTATATTTAGTCAAGTTTTGACTAAATATTTTAACATCGAGGGGGAATCGAAACGAGGGTCGTGGTGTATGTGCGTGTGTGTGTGCGTGCGTGCGTGTGTGCGTGTGTGTGTGTGTGTGTGTAGAGCGATTCAGACTAAACTACTGGACCGATCTTCATGAAATTTGACATGAGAGTTCCTGGGTATGAAATCCCCGAACGTTTTTTTCATTTTTTTGATAAATGTCTTTGATGACGTCATATCCGGCTTTTCGTGAAAGTTGAGGCGGCACTGTCACGCCCTCATTTTTCAACCAAATTGGTTGAAATTTTGGTCACGTACTCTTCGACAAAGCCCGGGGTTCGGTATTGCATTTCAGCTTGGTGGCTTAAAAATTAATTAATGACTTTGGTCATTAAAAATCTAAAAATTGTAAAAAAAAATAAAAATTTATAAAACGATCCAAATTTACGTTTATCTTATTCTCCATCATTTGCTGATTCCAAAAACATATAAATATGTTATATTCGGATTAAAAACAAGCTCTGAAAATTAAATATATAAAAATTATTATCAAATTTCTTTTTCGAAATCAATTTAAAAACACTTTCATCTTATTCCTTGTCGGTTCCTGATTCCAAAAATATATAGATATGATATGTTTGGATTAAAAACACGCTCAGAAAGTTAAAACGAAGAGAGGTACAGAAAAGCGTGCTATCCTTCTCAGCGCAACGAATACCCCGCTCTTCTTGTCAATTCCACGTGCACTGCCTTTGCCACGGGCGGTGGAGTGACGATGCTACGAGTATACGGTCTTGCTGCGTTGCGTTGCGTTCAGTTTCATTCTATGAGTTCGACAGCTACTTGACTAAATATTGTATTTTCGCCTTACGCGACTTGTTTTTTGTTCAGTGTAGAGTTTATACTAGATCAACGAGGCCGAAAATCGAAATATCAACACGGCGAAAGATAAAAACGTCACACCGGGTCATACCTAAGACTTTAAAATTGGCAATCTAGTGGCTGATCCACATCCCATTTTGGTGCAATCCCATTTTTGCCGCCGTCCCATTTTTTGCCCCATCCCATTTTCGCGACATTTCACAAGCCAAGCGTCATTTTATAAAATTTATAATTTTGAATGATTAATGAGATGAGGATGATTATAATGATGATGCTATGGATTTCCAATTTGGATTGAGACTACGTGACAGGGCATTTTACTAACATGTCATAACAAAAGCGCAACATCCCATTTTGACACCATATCCCATTTGGCCGCCATGCCGTTTCACCGTATTCCATTTATCCCCCATCCCATTTTCGCGACATTTCACAAGCCAAGCGTCATTTTACTACCGTGTCATAACAATAGCGCGTCATCCCATTTTGACACCATCCCATTTGGCCGCCATCACATTTTTTATTTATTCTTCTTGCCAAGCCTCACTATACTACTATACTGCGTTATTCAATTACTGCCTTCCATAAAAAATTGTTACATTTACCTGAATTTACATGTTGCATGTCTTAGACTTGATGCTCTCTTCCTATGCGCTTTCGTCCTAGTCTCTCCTTGTGGTTGTTAGTACTTTCTTCCTCCTCCCCCTCCCTTTTCTTTTTATCTTCTGTAGATTCCTTTGTTCCTAGTTAGCTCCCCATCCCCATTCTTTCAATTTGTTCTTCTGGTTTATTGTTGTTATGTCCACCATTACGAAAATGTGTGTAATTTAGTACTGTTCTGGTCACGTGATATAAGCATTTGCTTGAGTGCGTGTCCTAGTTGTGTGTTTTGAACTGTTCATGCGAAGAAATCCTGAATAAAACTTTGTTTAAACCAACTAGGAAGACATTCCGTTTACGCCAAATTCCATTTTTGCCACAATCCAAAATGTCGCGAAATAGAGATGGCGGCAAAATGGGATGACGGCAAAACGGCATGGCGACAAAATGGAATGTGGCGCTAGTGGTTTGACACGGTGGTAAAATGACACATGGCCTATGAAATGTCGCAAAAATGGGATGGGGCAAAATGGGATAACGGCCAAACGGGATTGCGCCAAAATGGGACGTGGAGCTAATGGTACATGACATGGTGGTAAAATGACACTTGGCCTGTAAAATGTCGCAAAAATGGGATGGGGGCGAAATGGGCTAACGGCGAAACGGGATTGCGCCAAAATGGGATGTGGAGCTAATGGTACATGATATGGTGGTAAAATGACACTTGGCCTGAGAAATGTCGTCAAAATGGGATGAGAAGAATTGGGATAACGGCGAAACAGGACTAATAGATCCCTTGACTTGGGGTAGTGCGACTCTGTCACTGCTAGCTTTCCACTCGGAGGAAGCGACCGGAATTTCCCAACGATGGGACATCCTGGTAATGAATTTTTTTTTTTTTTAATTCTTAAAATTAACAGAGTCGCGCTACCCCAAAAGTCAAGGAATTTCGTGTTTGTCCCTTGACTTTGGAGATGACAAGAAAATATCGGGCGCAAAAACGTGATTTGTAAAATTTTTCACAACATATGTCGCCTAGCGCCATGTATGTGATGAAACCATTCATATAGCTCTGCGGGAGCTCTGCACTTTTGGACGTCCCCATTTCACTGCTGTACAGCAAACATCGTCCCCAAATACCTGTTTGTTTCTAAAAAATCACGCTGGAGGTTGCATTTTATGTAATAACCTCCTGAAATGAGTTTTGACACTTTAGAATGGCATGTAAAATGACACATGGCCTATGAAATGTCGCAAAAATGGGATGGGGGCAAAATGGGATAACGGCCAAACGGGATTGCGCCAAAATGGGACGTGGAGCTAATGGTACATGACATGGTGGTAAAATGACACTTGGCCTGTAAAATGTCGCAAAAATGGGTTGGGGGCGAAATGGGCTAACGGCGAAACGGGATTGCGCCAAAATGGGATGTGGAGCTAATGGTACATGATATGGTGGTAAAATGACACTTGGCCTGAGAAATGTCGCCAAAATGGGATGGGGGCGAATTGGGATAACGGCGAAACAGGACTAATAGATCCCTTGACTTGGGGTAGTGCGACTCTGTCACTGCTAGCTTTCCACTCGCAGGAAGCGACCGGAATTTTCCAACGATGGGACATCATAGTAATGAATTTTTTTTTTTTTAATTCTTAAAATTAACAGAGTCGCGCTACCCCAAAAGTCAAGGAATTTCGTGTTTGTCCCTTGACTTTGGAGATGACAAGAAAATATCGGGCGCAAAAACGTGATTTGTAAAATTTTTCACAACATATGTCGCCTAGCGCCATGTATGTGATGAAACCATTCATATAGCTCTGCGGGAGCTCTGCACTTTTGGACGTCCCCATTTCACTGCTTGTCAGCAAACATCGTCCCCAAATACCTGTTTGTTTCTAAAAAATCACGCTGGAGGTTGCATTTTATGTAATAACCTCCTGAAATGAGTTTTGACACTTTAGAATGGCATGTAAAATGACACATGGCCTATGAAATGTCGCAAAAATGGGATGGGGGCAAAATGGGATAACGGCCAAACGGGATTGCGCCAAAATGGGACGTGGAGCTAATGGTACATGACATGGTGGTAAAATGACACTTGGCCTGTAAAATGTCGCAAAAATGGGATGGGGGCGAAATGGGCTAACGGCGAAACGGGATTGCGCCAAAATGGGATGTGGAGCTAATGGTACATGATATGGTGGTAAAATGACACTTGGCCTGAGAAATGTCGCCAAAATGGGATGGGGGCGAATTGGGATAACGGCGAAACAGGACTAATAGATCCCTTGACTTGGGGTAGTGCGACTCTGTCACTGCTAGCTTTCCACTCGGAGGAAGCGACCGGAATTTCCCAACGATGGGACATCCTGGTAATGAATTTTTTTTTTTTTTTAATTCTTAAAATTAACAGAGTCGCGCTACCCCAAAAGTCAAGGAATTTCGTGTTTGTCCCTTGACTTTGGAGATGACAAGAAAATATCGGGCGCAAAAACGTGATTTGTAAAATTTTTCACAACATATGTCGCCTAGCGCCATGTATGTGATGAAACCATTCATATAGCTCTGCGGGAGCTCTGCACTTTTGGACGTCCCCATTTCACTGCTGTACAGCAAACATCGTCCCCAAATACCTGTTTGTTTCTAAAAAATCACGCTGGAGGTTGCATTTTATGTAATAACCTCCTGAAATGAGTTTTGACACTTTAGAATGGCATGTAAAATGACACATGGCCTATGAAATGTCGCAAAAATGGGATGGGGGCAAAATGGGATGGGGGCAAAATGGGATAACGGCCAAACGGGATTGCGCCAAAATGGGACGTGGAGCTAATGGTACATGACATGGTGGTAAAATGACACTTGGCCTGTAAAATGTCGCAAAAATGGGTTGGGGGCGAAATGGGCTAACGGCGAAACGGGATTGCGCCAAAATGGGATGTGGAGCTAATGGTACATGATATGGTGGTAAAATGACACTTGGCCTGAGAAATGTCGCCAAAATGGGATGGGGGCGAATTGGGATAACGGCGAAACAGGACTAATAGATCCCTTGACTTGGGGTAGTGCGACTCTGTCACTGCTAGCTTTCCACTCGCAGGAAGCGACCGGAATTTTCCAACGATGGGACATCCTAGTAATGAATTTTTTTTTTTTTAATTCTTAAAATTAACAGAGTCGCGCTACCCCAAAAGTCAAGGAATTTGGTGTTTGTCCCTTGACTTTGGAGATGACAAGAAAATATCGGGCGCAAAAACGTGATTTGTAAAATTTTTCACAACATATGTCGCCTAGCGCCATGTATGTGATGAAACCATTCATATAGCTCTGCGGGAGCTCTGCACTTTTGGACGTCCCCATTTCACTGCTTGTCAGCAAACATCGTCCCCAAATACCTGTTTGTTTCTAAAAAATCACGCTGGAGGTTGCATTTTATGTAATAACCTCCTGAAATGAGTTTTGACACTTTAGAATGGCATGTAAAATGACACATGGCCTATGAAATGTCGCAAAAATGGGATGGGGGCAAAATGGGATAACGGCCAAACGGGATTGCGCCAAAATGGGACGTGGAGCTAATGGTACATGACATGGTGGTAAAATGACACTTGGCCTGTAAAATGTCGCAAAAATGGGATGGGGGCGAAATGGGCTAACGGCGAAACGGGATTGCGCCAAAATGGGATGTGGAGCTAATGGTACATGATATGGTGGTAAAATGACACTTGGCCTGAGAAATGTCGTCAAAATGGGATGAGAAGAATTGGGATAACGGCGAAACAGGACTAATAGATCCCTTGACTTGGGGTAGTGCGACTCTGTCACTGCTAGCTTTCCACTCGGAGGAAGCGACCGGAATTTCCCAACGATGGGACATCCTGGTAATGAATTTTTTTTTTTTTTTAATTCTTAAAATTAACAGAGTCGCGCTACCCCAAAAGTCAAGGAATTTTGTGTTTGTCCCTTGACTTTGGAGATGACAAGAAAATATCGGGCGCAAAAACGTGATTTGTAAAATTTTTCACAACATATGTCGCCTAGCGCCATGTATGTGATGAAACCATTCATATAGCTCTGCGGGAGCTCTGCACTTTTGGACGTCCCCATTTCACTGCTTGTCAGCAAACATCGTCCCCAAATACCTGTTTGTTTCTAAAAAATCACGCTGGAGGTTGCATTTTATGTAATAACCTCCTGAAATGAGTTTTGACACTTTAGAATGGCATGTAAAATGACACATGGCCTATGAAATGTCGCAAAAATGGGATGGGGGCGAAATGGGCTAACGGCGAAACGGGATTGCGCCAAAATGGGATGTGGAGCTAATGGTACATGATATGGTGGTAAAATGACACTTGGCCTGAGAAATGTCGCCAAAATGGGATGGGGGCGAATTGGGATAACGGCGAAACAGGACTAATAGATCCCTTGACTTGGGGTAGTGCGACTCTGTCACTGCTAGCTTTCCACTCGGAGGAAGCGACCGGAATTTCCCAACGATGGGACATCCTAGTAATGAATTTTTTTTTTTTAATTCTTAAAATTAACAGAGTCGCGCTACCCCAAAAGTCAAGGAATTTCGTGTTTGTCCCTTGACTTTGGAGATGACAAGAAAATATCGGGCGCAAAAACGTGATTTGTAAAATTTTTCACAACATATGTCGCCTAGCGCCATGTATGTGATGAAACCATTCATATAGCTCTGCGGGAGCTCTGCACTTTTGGACGTCCCCATTTCACTGCTTGTCAGCAAACATCGTCCCCAAATACCTGTTTGTTTCTAAAAGATCATGCTGGAGGTTGCATTTTATGTAATAACCTCCTGAAATGAGTTTTGACACTTTAGAATGGCATTTAACGCTCATTGAAGTTTTAACAAACTTTCTAACACCTAAAACATTCATAGCACCGATAACATAATTCTAGCTCTGCACTTTTTGTACACATACGTCCCCATTTGACTGCTGTACAGCAAACATCGTCCCCAAATGTCTGTTTTTCTAAAAATCACGCTGGAGGTTGCATTTTATGTAATAACCTCCTGAAATGAGTTTTCACACTTTAAAATGGCATTTAACGCTCATTGAAGTTTTAAGAAACTTTCTAACACTTAAAACAAAAGAGACCCCAAATGCCTGTGTTTTGAGCAAGATGGCATTTTGATACACAGCCGACCCCAAATGACTGTAAAACCACCTATGTGTGTGTGTGCATGAGTTTGTGTGTATGTTTGTGTGTGTATGAGTGTGTATGTGTGTTTGTTTGTAAAGGTGTGTGTGTCCGTCTGTCTATGTGCGTATGAGTGTGTGTTTTGTATGTATGAGATCTGTGTGAGTCACTGTGTGTGTGTGTGTGTGTGTGTGAGCCTCTGTGTGTGTGTGTGTGTGTGCGTGCGTGCATGCGTGTGTGTGTGTGTATGTGTGTGTGTGTCTGTTTGTAAGAGAGAGAGAGAGAGAGAGAGAGAGAGAGAGAGAGAGAGAGAGAGAGAGAGAGAGAGAGAGAGAAGGAGAGTGGCGGAAAGGAAGTCAGACAGACAAAATACATTCGTGTCACGCACAACTATTGGTAATTCTGGTGGGTCCATCTCTCGACAGAGGTGGGCTCGCGTGCTCCAACATTATAATGAGCCAGTACAAAATGCTGCAGAAAAAGTGTAAACAGGTTTTCTGCAGTAAAACAACAGCACCGTTTTACTGCAGCATTCTTGATTTCAATTTTACTGCAGTAAAATGTTTTGCTCCAGAAAAACCCGTTGCTTCGGCGAAAGATGACATTATGCAGAAATGCTGCAGAAAAGACAGTTTTTCTCCAGCATTTCTGTTTTTCTGCAGAATAACTGAATAATGCCAAAATGCTGAAGAATAAGTGTAAACAGTTTTTCTCCAGTAAAACAACATCACCGTTTTACTGCAGCATTCTTGATTTCAATTTGACTGCAGTAAAACTGTTTTACTGCAGAAAAAAACGTTGCTCTCGCGAAAGATGACATTATGCAGAAATGCTGCAGAAACAAACAGTTTTTCTCCAGCATTTCTGTTTTTCTGCAGAAAAAAACGTTGCTCTCGCGAAAGATGACATTATGCAGAAATGCTGCAGAAAGAAACAGTTTTTCTCCATCATTTCTGTTTTTCTGCAGAATAACTGAATAAAGTCATAATCCGCTAAGGATACATACCTATCAGTCACTTCCACTGCTCAGTTAGTTTCCTCTCTTGTTCTCTCGAAGCTTGACTACTGCAACTCTGTTCTCTCTGGTGTCCCTGCAACCCTCCTGTTTGTTTGTTTGTTTGTTTATTTGTTGCTTAACGTCCAGCCGACTACGCAGAGCCATATCAGGACGAGGAAGGGGGGGGGGGTGAAGGGGGCCACTTGTCAAGCGATTCCTGTTTACAAATGCACTAACCCATTACTTGTGTCCCAGCAGGCTTTAGTAAAACTAAATTAATACCTACTGGAAGATTACCAGTTTCCAGTATGTTAAAATAGGCTTAACCTATCTACTGCTGGACTTACATCAGAACACTAACAGATTAAACTATACATGAATCGCGAGACAAGCGGCAAGAGAAGAGATTTTTGGAAAAAATACAGGTGAATGAGCAAGAAGGCAGAAAAAAGAAAAGAATTCATGAAGAAAAAGAGAGCATGACAGGAAAGAGGAACCAAAAATCTACCTAACAGCAAACTAGAAAGCTCCTGCGGTTCCAAAAACAGGAGGGGCCTTTAATTTCATAACCGCAGTGCCCCACTGCGGGAAACCCTCCTGTTGACCCGTGATTCTTTTTGAGAACTCGCGTGCACATGTTTGTGACAGACAGACAAATCTGTGCTTATCACGCTTCGAAATCGAATAATAAAAAAAGAACATGTGCATATTACTCACATACTTTCTTTTTCATATGGATTTTTGGCCTGGGATCCCTTTGTGGTTGACTGGGATAAAAAAAAAATATATTAATAATAATTAAAGGCATGTGTACTTTGTGGAATGCGATCTTTTTTACAATTTTACAAATCGCGGTATTAGGTTCAACGTAATCTTTAAAATATTTTTACAATTTTACAAATCGCGGGTTAACACCTCCTCAGCCATCCTGAACTCAGGTAAAATGACTTACTTCCCTTCGGGTCTCATTTATCCCTGACAGGATGCCTTTGTTTTCCTTCTCTGGAGAGGAAATCGATGTTTTACATAATTAGAGCTTTTCGTAATGTGTTATTGATATAAGCAGATTCGCGACCGTCGATAATGATGTTTCATGGTGTTGTGTAATTTTTAGATGACAAAGGAATTGATATGTAAGACAGTTTCAAGCGAGCTATCTTTCGCGGGTGTATTTACTGTGCAAACAACTCTAAATATGGCAAAAGTGTCACGTGATTATCAACTTTGGCTACGAAGTAGACGACACTTTTTTCCGAAACCAGTTGGGAGTGATGCAACAATATCACGGTCTCCTTCCCACAGCAGTCTCAACATTTCGACTTGTTTTAACCTTAGAACGATGTCTTTGTCATAACTGTGAAGAACAGAACGGAGATCACTGTCGAAGTCGGCCAATCTGCAATCACTTTCGTCTCAGTTCGTCTATTGTCAGAAACATTAGCGAAAAACATGGGAGATAACTCTGTATTCTTATTTTGATAGATTCCGCGCAGAAATTATGCATCCGGTCAGAGAGATATACCGGCGATACGGCATGGACAGATGATGATCAGAATGTTTTTGGAATCAGAAAATGATGGAGAATAAGATGAACGTAAATTTGGATCGTTTTATAAATTTTAATTTTTTTTTACAATTTTCAGATTTTTAATGACCAAAGTCATTAATTAATTTTTAAGCCACCAAGCTGAAATGCAATACCGAAGTCCGGGCTTCGTCGAAGATTACTTGACCAAAATTTCAACCATTTGGTTGAAAAATGAGGGCGTGACAGTGCCGCCTCAACTTTCACGAAAAGCCGGATATGACGTCATCAAAGACATTTATCAAAAAAATGTAAAAAACGTTCGGGGATTTCATACCCAGGAACTCTCATGTCAAATTTCATAAAGATCGGTCCAGTAGTTTAGTCTGAATCGCTCTACACACACACACACACACACACACACACACACACACACACACACACACAGACAGACACACACACACACGCACATACACCACGACCCTCGTCTCGATTCCCCCCTCTACGTTAAAACATTGAGTCAAAACTTGACTAAATGTAACAAAACGACAAACAAGCAAACGAGAGAGAGAGAGAGAGAGAGAGAGAGAGAGAGAGAGAGAGAGAGAGAGAGAGAGAGAGAGAGAGAGAGAGAGAGAGAGAGAGATAGAGAGAGAGAGAGAGAAAGAGAGAGAGAGAGGGAAGGGAGGTACATAGGCGCTGAACACAAGGAGACAGACTTTCTATGTACCTCCCTCCCCCCCTCTCTCTCTCTCCCCCTCTCTCTTCATCGCCGTGCTGCAAAACTAATTCTGCATGAGTCAAATAAGCCAACAGATGATAAATTAAAGCTCCTTAATTTCCTTCCCTTGAAAGATCAGTTGACGCTAAACAAGGCTGTCTTTATGTACAAAGTAATTAACAATAATGTTCCTGGATATTTAAAATCACATTTCAGACATGCCACAAAAAGATATGGGTCTCAGAATCTGATTCCCCCTATCCCTCGTCTAGACTTGTATAAGTCAAGTTTAGCCTTCTCAGGAGCGTCTCTATGGAATTCCATACCCATACCCCTCCGAAATGCCTCTTCTGTGAAAACGTTTAGGCGCCAGTTTCATTCCCGCTTAATGGGTAAATAGAACACTTTTCATGTCTGATATTTTAGTGCTTTTTACATTTAGTCAAGTTATGTTTGTATTTTGATTTGTTCTTTATGTGTATGTATTGATAATGATATACATGCGAATGATTGGGACAATTCCTCCCCACATTTGTTTTCTCCCTTTTGTTATTAGTTGTTTTGGATGTTTATATGCAATGCATTATTGCAACTATGCTGCAATTTCCACCCTATATTGTTTTTCCCATTTTTGAATGTGTATACAAAACCATAACCCCTTTCTTATTACTATTTACATTATGTACGTCTGTAAGTAACAATAACCTTGTCAATTTTACTATCTATATTATGTGCGTCTGTATTAAGTGTTTGTATAAGGGACAGGTTGTAAGATTAGGCTTTGCCTAAAACCTCTATCCTTTGGTAATAAAGTTCAGTTTCAGTTTCAGTTTCAGTTTCTCTCTCTCTCCCTCTCTCTCCCTCTGTCTCTCTCTCTCTCCCTCTCTGTCTCTCTCTCTCCCCCCCTCTCTCTCTCTCTATCTCTCTCTCTCTGTCTCTCCCTCTCCGTCTCCGTCTCTCTCTCTCTCTCAGTCGATACAGGAAACGTTAATGTATAGGCGAGCATGCTGCTGAAACAGCAGAAATTCCAGCGAAAGCGAGCTGTATAGAGAGGGTATCGATAGTATTGATCGGAATGGCGACAGCCACTACGCAACAACTCTTTAGCTCCTGTCACTGTGGTATGCGATGTATGCGGTATGTTGTACACTCAGCCGGTACCAGCTTGCATATATTCTGCACAGTGGATGATATGCATGTTTTAAGTGCAAACGCGAGATTTGTTTTGACGTCAGTTGCATGCAGGTTGCTACTGCCGTTATTTTAAAAAAATTAAAATTTTTATTTACATCCTTCTTTATAAGTCTTCATCTTTTCTCAATAAAATTCTTAAATTTTTACAAAAACAACAAAATGAGTACACGAATATCGTGTTAACGAAAACTGCAAACGCCAGATGATGATCCGGATAAAATGAATCAATGAAACCCTTGGTTGTGTGAATGTGTGTTCGGAGGAAGCGTGCTGGGTATTTTCCTGTTTCTATAACGCACCGAACTCTGACAAGGATTACAGGATCTTTTCCGTGCGCACTTGGTCTTGTGCTTGCGTGTACACACGAAGGGGGATAAGCCACTAGCAGGTCTGCACATAAGTTGACCTGGGAGATCGGAAACATCTCCACACTTAACCCACCAGGCGGCCGCGGCCGGGATTCGAACCTTCGACCATCCGATTAAGAGGCCGACGTCTTACCACCCCGCCACAGCGCCCGT
>NC_090247.1:37290732-37312326 GCF_037325665.1 Littorina saxatilis
GAAGTTTTTGTCACATCTCTTTGTCACGTCAAGGGTATCCTTATTTTGACGGCGTAAATGATGATGTTAAAAAAAATGTGCCAGATAGCGAAGATGCGAGCCTTTAATGGCATAGACAGTTTGAATAAAATGACACAGGAATAAAAGTTTGAGTTGGGGTATGAAAATGGGTGCAATAATATTTTTGCACAGTTTAGATGCTGACAGTTTTCACAGGCATGCAAGCACATTTGCAGAGAGCTGTGCTCTGCAGTCCTTCTTAGCAGCATTTGCAGCGTTTTGTTGTACAGCTCTTCTTGCAGGCACACCTCATGAGTTCTCGGCACACTCTGGATACCTCTTGAAAGCTCGTCCAGAATGACTCCCACTTTCCAGCCTTGAACTGCCAGCCCACAGAGTTTGGAAGTCTAATAGGTAGATGGCTCTTCTCAATCTCATGTCCTGCAGCAGCACCTCACTTGTAAGGGGATTATGGTCAATTTGGCAGCTCTTTTTACTGAAGAGGTACCGTCTAGCACTGTTTACACCCAGTACGTTGCTGAATTGTCCTACAAATGTACACCAAAAAGCTCTTGTGCTGCCCTGTCAGTGGTACTCAGCTTACAAAGAGGAGCAGACAACCTGAAGAAAGTTTGAGTGACGTCTTTAAATGCTTGCCATACTTCCCAAGCCTTCTGATTCCCCAATACCATTGAAGAACGACATAGTGTCACAGCCTGTAAGGCTATGCAAAATGGGCAGACAGGGTGACTTCTCTTGGCCAATGGCTTTGGCAATGTGGCGATACACTTCACGAGCAGAAAAAAACGCAACACAGCTGGAATCAGAAGCAGACTGTCTGGCCTCCTCTACATCCATGGTGCAGGAAATCAGCCTGTGGTACCCTTCACACAAAAGATGAAAAGTGACATTTTTATTTGAATGTATTTGAATAATGTTTACTATCTCAGAGAGTCGGTCAAAGCCGGGTTAGCAAGTCTTCACACAACAGACCAAAATGAAAGAAAATTGTATTTCATGAATTCGTATAATTCTTACTGTTTCAGGTTAAAAAACAAACAAACACAGTTTCCAGTGACCCAACTGATTCTGGAATCTTTCTGACCGCTACATTTATTCGCTTCAAACAGTCGCTAACAGAATGTTGACCATAGTGAGGGTTCGTACGTTAAACCCATCAAATTCACAGAGGTCGCTTACAAATGATGTGCAAACATGTTCCAATTAATACAAATAAAAAAATCTTACTGTTAAGATGTATTAGGTAACAAACCTTGATACAGTAGTACTAGTGAAATCGGCTCCCTTCTGTGGCACCGGAATAAATGCAGAACGCTTGTTCCCAGGAACCGGCATGTGGTGTAACTCTTGTATATATCCTGTAAAAATAAAATTCCCACCAATGCACGGTCAACTTAAAATAAGCAAAAGGATGAGAAACAAGCAACAAACCAAAATTGTAAAACTCAAAGAGCGGTACCTCTTCATTTTTCAAAACCACTTATCTCATTTGATTAGCATACACTGTATGCTTTTGTCTGTTACATACCGTCTTTGAAAGTTTGATCACAACACTGTAAAGACATGGGGAGTAGAGTGTTTTTATCTCCAGCTGGTCATCCTACTATCTGGCCTACCCTCACTCAGTTTTTGACTCTACCCCTCCCCACCTTATGGAAGTCCTTAACGTAGGCAGGACTAATCATTTATCATACCATGAACAATCTCTTTCTCCTCGCCTTTTATTCAAAGTTCGTTTAATCTGTTTAAAATCACCAGCGTGGCGATCATGATTTCCTTACTTGTAATCAACAGATAGATCTAGATCTATCAGCATCACAATCCAGCTGATGAGCTATTGCAAGATTACTCTGCATTTCAGCGCTTCACCCGATGAATAACAGACCCCAGGGGAGAATTAAACAGTAAAATGATGTGACATTGGTGAATGGATGCGTATTCTTGAAAACTTACCTTCAGAAACGTTGTTTTCGCTCAAATCAAAACACGCAATGTTGCGGAGGCCGCCATCTTGAATTTTCATGCTGCGGATATATAAAATTCTAAAAACGATCAAATTAAATACCAGAACACAATAATACCCATAAGAGTATTTATGTCATGCATGTGTTATCAGCAGACAACTTCTGGTGCATGGTAAACCATTGAATTTTACATTTGCTGAGTTGGGAATATTTACTGCTGAGCGCTTTTGGTACGAATTTCGTCTGCTGTAAATGCAGCCTTTTATTCCCTATCAAAGACAAAAAAAACGATTTCTGAAGTGGCTCTGTATCTGAAATCCCTTAAATAATTATAAGGAACAATACCACAAAGTATGATGTTTGTTGCAAGATGTGAATGATTTATGAGTGCGTCTGCAACATACGAGCCCCACTATTAAACTTTATTACAGAAGGATGGAGAGTTTAGGCGTTGCCTAGTCTTACAATCTGTCCTTGCTAACTAACATGAATACAAAACAGACATGAAAACATTATAAGAGCAAAAGAGGTTGACGGCAAAAATAATCGTACATATGATAATAAATGGCATTTAAAGGCAAAGAAAAAGTTATAGTATTTGATACTATTAAATACAATAACAGCAATAGAAATATGAAAATAGAAATAATGGTAATGATGATGATGTCCTAACGATAATAACAATACTGACTGTAAAAAAAATAATAAAAAAAATAAAAACGGATGATGATAAGAAAGCAACAAACGGCAAGTCAAGTGTACTCAAAAGTAAAGTACAAAAAACAAAACAAAAAAAAAGTCACGAGCACTAGAAACATATGGTCCAAATGAAACAACAGCAAGCAAGCAAAATAACAAACAGTAAGTCATTTGTATTTTACAAAAGATACCGACAACATAGCAAAAGGAAGAAAAGAACTACAACAAAGGATATACCAACACAACAGTAACAACAGAAACAGCAACCCTGAAAAGAGACTGCTATAAGATAACCGGTATGTATGATAACATTAGGACGGTTTAATACATCGGAGTAAACACATTTTGAATGACCATTTGGTTACGATAACGGTGAGAGAGAGAGACAGATAGAGAGACAGAGAGAGAGAGACAGAGACAGAGAGAGAGACAGAGACACAGAGAGAGAGACAGAGAGAGAGAGAGAGACAGATAGAGAGACAGAGAGAGAGAGAGAGACAAAGAGAGAGATAGACACACAGAGAGGGAGAGAAAAGGAGAGAGACAGAGACAGAGAGAGAGGGAGAGAGAGAGAGATAGATAGAGAAAGAGAGAGAGAGAAAGAGAGGGTCACCGAGAGAGAGAGAGAGGGTCACCGAGAGAGAGAGAGAGAGATAGAGAGAGAGAGAGAGAGAGAGAGAGGGAGAGAGGGAGAGAGAGAGAGAAAGAGAGAGAGAGAAAGAGAGAGAGAGAGCAAGAGACAGAGACAGAGACAGAGAGAGAGAGAGAGGGTCACCGAGAGAGAGAGAGAGAGAGAGAGAGAGAGAGAGAGAGAGAGAGAGAGAGAGAGAGAGAATACGAATACGAATATTTATTCAGTTTTAGGCCAGAGCCCCTTCTGAAGGGTATGCGCCCATATACAACATAATCATAGTAAAACATTGTGTTTCATAAATGACCCAAATTTGTACACATCAAACAGTAATACATGTGTACATAAATCATGTCACAGTGATTAATCTTTTCATTCCCTGATAAATGTATTGTGCTAATTTGGATATTTGACTGACATTTCCAGAAGACATAAGCAAAGTATATCGGTACATACATGGATGATTATAATATTTTGGCTTTATCAATAATACTCTTAGGTCACGTAGTGCAGGACAGCAAAACATAAAGTGTATTTCATTTTCTTCAGCCAATTTACACAGACGACACAACAAATCTTCCTCACTCCGTACACTATACCTACATCTGTGTACAGCAAGATCCGATACACCGAACCTAAATTTAGTTAATGCACTTTTCACATAGCTGTTCATTTCCATATCTATATACGCTTCAGTACTGCTTCCGGTCTTAAATAATCTGTATGTAGAAAATCGATCACTGCTTTGCATATGGTCGTTCCAGTCTTGCCATCTGCAATCTATCAATCTACTATATAATACTGGTAGGATTTTCGGTGGTTTTTCGATTCCTGTCACCAAACCGCGCGGATTTGTGCCTTCTCCTTCGGTTGCTATGCCAACGTGACCCAGGAAATCGATTCCGCTAGGTCCCGACTTCCAATTTTGTCCACGAACAAAGTTTGAAGAGGTTTGTCTCGCAAATTTGAGAAGACAACAGTGAACTTTGACCTGAACTTTGACATCGCGGCGAAAGAGATCTGTGATTGGTTCTTCTTCAACTTTCGGTTCGACTAAACACGCGACCGCACCTCAGACGAACCTAGCTGTGTGTTTTATTTCTCTACCCCAGACGAACCTAAAATAATAAGAAGATAGATAGATCTGTTTATCTGTTAATGGAACTCCAAAATATTCCATAGATTTGTTTACTAAACAGTTCGAAACATTATCACCTGATAAGTCGCCGTATAACCTTATAGGTTCCAGCGACTAAATATTTTCCCCCGGTTCAACCATAGACATGTACGTCATCATGATCTCCCCTTAATTTGACCGTTATTTTGGCTGTCTTAGTGAAATGGTAAGATATATCTCTATGTTTTTTACATGTAAGTGTTCGGAAAAAATACAGTTATAGCAGCTATGTACAAAAATAAGCAGCATATGCTCTTTTCGCCAAAGTAAAGTCCTTTTTTCTTCTGGTTTCTTATATGTGTCACAGCACACCGCAAGCTTTTAGGCGAATAGCAAGTGAGTGGTATATATATATCATCAATTTTATAGTAGATAACGGTGTAAAATACTTACCATGTTCATGTCCGTTATACGTTTTCAATATTCCATATGTGTCATTTAATTGTGTGTTGCTTGATGCCATGTATGTATGTGTGTGTGTGTGTGTACATGACTTTAAATAAGCATGGATGGATGTGTGCACTCGATTGTGTGTGTGAACCATGCATATATTTTCTGTTGTCAATGTTGTCAATTAGATATGTTATACTATGCGTTTGAATCATTAAGTATTTTAGACGTCATACTTTTTTTCGTATCTTCACGATGGCTTTTTACCCGTTTAAATTTTAATGCTTCCAACTTTCAAAGCGCTGCACGGCTGGGAAGAGATGCGCACTTTTATCACTGTTGTTCATGTAGACGTAATCATGGATTCATGCAAACGTCATACCTGCTGTATTTTATTTTGTTTGTTTGTATAGTCGCGTGCGGTCGCGCAGTCTTTTTGGTCAGTTCCGATTACCTCCCATTGATGCGAAAACCTATATGACTGTTTTTTGTTATTTTTCTCTCTGTTAATTCACCAGTGGCTATGTAACATGTGTTATACCTTATAGGTTCCAGCGACTAAATATTTTTCCCCGGTGCAACCATAGACATGTACGTCATCATGATCTCCCCTTAATTTGACCGTTATTTTGGCTGTCTTAGTGAAATGGTAAGATATATCTCTATGTTTTTTACATGTAAGTGTTCGGAAAAAATACAGTTATAGCAGTTATGTACAAAAATAAGCAGCATATGCTCTTTTCGCCAAAGTAAAGTCCTTTTTTCTTCTGGTTTCTTATATGTGTCACAGCACACCGCAAGCTTTTAGGCGAATAGCAAGTGAGTGGTATATATATATCATCAATTTTATAGTAGGTAACGGTGTAAATTACTTGCCATGTTCATGTCCATTATACGTTTTCCATATTCCATATGTGTCATTTAATTGTGTGTTGCTTGATGCCATGTATGTATGTATGTGTGTGTGTACATGACTTTAAATAAGCATGGATGGATGTGTGCACTCGATTGTGTGTGTGAACCATGTATATATTTTCTGTTGTCAATGTTGTCAATTAGATATGTTATACTATGCGTTTGAATCATTAAGTATTTTAGACGTCATACTTTTTTTCGTATCTTCACGATGGCTTTTTACCCGTTTAAATTGTAATGCTTCCAACTTTCAAAGCGCTGCACGGCTGGGAAGAGATGCGCACTTTTATCACTGTTGTTCATGTAGACGTAATCATGGATTCATGCAAACGTCATACCTGCTGTATTTTATTTTGTTTGTTTGTATAGTCGCGTGCGGTCGCGCAGTCTTTTTGGTCAGTTCCGATTACCTCCCATTGATGCGAAAACCTATATGACTGTTTTTTGTTATTTTTCTCTCTGTTAATTCACCAGTGGCTATGTAACATGTGTTATACCTTATAGGTTCCAGCGACTAAATATTTTCCCCCGGTGCAACCATAGACATGTACGTCATCATGATCTCCCCTTAATTTGACCGTTATTTTGGCTGTCTTAGTGAAATGGTAAGATATATCTCTATGTTTTTTACATGTAAGTGTTCGGAAAAAATACAGTTATAGCAGTTATGTACAAAAATAAGCAGCATGTGCTCTTTTCGCCAAAGTAAAGTCCTTTTTTCTTCTGGTTTCTTATATGTGTCACAGCACACCGCAAGCTTTTAGGCGAATAGCAAGTGAGTGGTATATATATATCATCAATTTTATAGTAGGTAACGGTGTAAATTACTTGCCATGGTCATGTCCATTATACGTTTTCCATATTCCATATGTGTCATTTAATTGTGTGTTGCTTGATGCCATGTATGTATGTGTGTGTGTGTGTACATGACTTTAAATAAGCATGGATGGATGTGTGCACTCGATTGTGTGTGTGAACCATGTATATATTTTCTGTTGTCAATGTTGTCAATTACATATGTTATACTATGCGTTTGAATCATTAAGTATTTTAGACGTCATACTTTTTTTCGTATCTTCACGATGGCTTTTTACCCGTTTAAATTTTAATGCTTCCAACTTTCAAAGCGCTGCACGGCTGGGAAGAGATGCGCACTTTTATCACTGTTGTTCATGTAGACGTAATCATGGATTCATGCAAACGTCATACCTGCTGTATTTTATTTTGTTTGTTTGTATAGTCGCGTGCGGTCGCGCAGTCTTTTTGGTCAGTTCCGATTACCTCCCATTGATGCGAAAACCTATATGACTGTTTTTTGTTATTTTTCTCTCTGTTAATTCACCAGTGGCTATGTAACATGTGTTACAGAATTGCACCGGTGTAAGGGTTAACATTTTATTTTTCACCAAGAGAATATAATTCATTATATGCGGGATAATGTGCGGGGGGGGGGGGGGGAGGGGTGCAAACAACATTTTCACAAGCACATAACCAACAAAATGACATCGCATGCGCAGCACACAAAGTGCGTAGCACGGGTACCACTAGTCGTTGTCTAAAACATTTCAAAAATCCACCAATACTGTCCACCCCTTGGTTGTACCATACATCTGCAAACCCATGAGAGAACAAACACTTTCGAACATCCGTCGCCCATGTAATCTTGCCATTACAATTTAAATTATAGAGAACTTTGTATGCAAAGTGGATATTAGCGGCTCGCAAACGAAGATTCGTCCAAATGATGGTTAAAAACAACCTGCAGCGGACGGAAGCTGAAAATTAAAGGTACATACAGTTCAAACAATCATTCAACTGTATTCATTTGACCTTACACAGACTGTAGGAAGAGGCAAACCGTCTTGAACAATATTTTTTCTCAGGAAGCGACTCCAAGAACACAGAAGACTCGAAGGTGAGTGACAGACCTTGTAGTGTTTCTGTGAAATAGTAGTAGTCCAGTGGACGATACCTTCCGCCTGTGATCCGAGTTGACCCCATTGCCCGCTTGTATGTTTGTCCTTTCCGACAACGCAGAACCTTCACGTGCAGACAGTTTCGAATTGTCATTGTCATTGCGTTGCGGGGGACTGTTCAGTGCATTTACAATGTTACCGTTACCATTGTCTTCCCCACTCCCCTCCTCAGTCATACGTGGAACACGAGGATCTCGTGAAATGTAATCTGACACTTCGCCGGTGCATGTTAGCCTATCGCAGCTAGAAGCATTGTATTCAGGACAACAGCACGTTTTAGGTTTACACGTATTTCTACCAGGCCGATCACAGAAATCAAAAGAAGGGGCATTTGAAAAACGTGACATTTCCTTTAATATACAGGGGCGGCCGGAACATTATTTTATTTTCTCAATCTCGCCTTTCACAATGCTCTCACCGTCGGCGGAGAGAAAACACTTTTCCCCATCTATGATGAGGTGATCAAACACCATAAACACTTTGTGACCCCCGTTTCTTCTTTTCTTCATGAACTGGGTTAGATTGTTCCTGATGTCCCTGACTGTTTTGGAAAAGTCCTCCCCAATGAAAATGTTAGATCCCTTCAACTTTCTCTTCGCTTTCAGAACTTTAACTTTATCCTTATAGAATACACAGCGTGCAATGAGGGGAGAGTTGGGTTTAGAACTGATGCTGTGCACTCTATCAAATTCAACATTCTCCGCCAGTTCCAGTTTATCTGTAAAGAGATCTTGCAGCCTCTGTTCACATCTTTCATTGGTTTCCTTTTCCTCTCTGTCCATGCCATAAAACAAGAGGTTGTTGCGTTTTGATCTGCATTCCAAATCGTCCACTCAGTTTTGTTTCCAACATTTCAATATTTTTCCACAACTTCTCATTGTAACCTTTCAGTTGGTCATTTTCTTGAGAGAGAGAGAGAGAGAGAGAGAGAGAGAGAGAGAGAGAGAGAGAGAGAGAGAGAGAGAGAGAGAGAGAGAAAGAGAGAGAGAGCAAGAGACAGAGAGAGAGAGAGAGCAAGAGACAGAGAGAGACAGAGAGAGAGACACACAGACAAAGACACAGAGAGACATACAGACAAAGACAGAGAGAGAGACAGAAAGAGAGAGGAACAAAACGAGATATAGTGAGAGAGAGAGAGACAGACAGATAGAGAGACAGAGAGAGAGACAGAGACAGAGAGAGAGAAATAGACAGAGAGAGAGGGAGAGACAGATAGAGAGACAGAGAGAGAAAGAGACAGAGAGAGACAGAGACAGATAGAGAGACAGAGAGAGAGAGAGACAGAGAGAGACAGATAAAGAGACAGAGAGAGAGAGAGAGAGAGAGGGTCACCGAGAGAGAGAGAGAGACTGAGAGAGAGAGAGAGAGAGAGAGAGAGAGAGAGAGAGAGAGAGAGAGAGAGAGAGAGAGAGAGTGATTGATTCGCCTGTCATTCGTCATCGTCATCGGTTTGTATATAAGCCTACGTCAAGTTTTTGACGCTTTAATTCCACTTGAGTGATACGGAAGATGATTTTGAGTTCGCTACGATCATATCCGTAAAGACGTACGCACCTTTACACCTGGTGAATCGCAAGACACTTGATTAACAGTGCAGCCAGACCGAAATCATTACAACTTAATAGATACCGTTTCAGAGGGAAGAATTAACCGTGACGGGGTAATTTTAAAGAAGAACTTAAAATTCAGAGTAATAGCACTGGGTTTAAGCACCAGTCTCTTTCAAATTATTTACATTCCTTTTATAATTATACTGATATGGTTTGCGCTTTTTGAATTCAGTCTTTAGTATAAAAATATCATGTGAATGAATACAAGAAGCGATGCAGAAACAACAAGAAAGAATGGTGTACTAGTTGCGTGGAAAGTCCCCGTCGTGTGTATATGTTTGTTTGGGACTATCTACTTCCCCTCAGTTCGATATTCTGTCATGGTTTTCCCCTATGTTTACTCAATAGAAAGAAGAGATACAGAATTGCCAAAAATGAAGCAAACAAACAAAGAAACAAACACGTACAGAAAACACCAGACATTAAACGCCACATTGGAAGAAAAGCAACACCTGTTTAATCATGCTGATTTGATATAAATATAAACGAAAACGAGTTATACATCCAAATCTACACAGAAGCTAACAAAAAGCACATCTGCATGAAATGTGTCATTTTCAGTGACAAAAACACTAAAAAAACACAATGAGCGACAATTTCATGCACTGAAAGAAAGAAGGGGTACATTTACAGACTAGGTGAAGAAGAAATCTTCCGAAACAACATCTTTAAAAATAAACCATGTATAAATGTTACTGCTAAACGAAAGATCTGTAAAGGCATAGTCCTTCCGGTGAAAGTGATTCGGATCAACATCTCAATCAGCTCTCCCCAGGTTTGTCCATGGGATGGGCGGGGATGTAGCTCAGTCGGTAGCGCGCTGGATTTGTATCCAGTTGGCCGCTGTCAGCGTGAGTTCGTCCCCACGTTCGGCGAGAGATTTATTTCTCAGAGTCAACTTTGTGTGCAGACTCTCCTCGGTGTCCGAACACCCCCGTGTGTACACGCAAGCACAAGACCAAGTGCGCACGAAAAAGATCCTGTAATCCATGTCAGAGTTCGGTGGGTTATAGAAACACGAAAATACCCAGCATGCTTCCTCCGAAAACGGTGTATGCCTGCCTAAATGGCGTGGTAAAAAACGGTCATACACGTAAAATCCCACTCGTGCAAAAAAAACCACGAGTGTACGTGGGAGTTTCAGCCCACGAACGCAGAAGAAGAAGAAGAAGAAGTCCATGGGATAAGACGACCTACATGTACAGTGGAACCCCCCTTTTAAGACCTCTAAAAATCTGAGAAAATCAGGTCTTAAAAAGGAGGGGGTCTTAAAATGGGGGTAATTTTACAGAGGTTATGAACAGAACGTCTGAAAAAACAAGGTCCTAAAAATGATGGAGTCTTAAATTGAGAAGGGGGGGGGGGAGGGGTCTTAAAAGGGGCTGGCAGGGTGAAACTGCAACACTGGTTTGTCGGGAAGGACTGCGCCTTAAAAACAGAGACGTCACTGAAGTGACAACGGACAACACGGAACTAGGTAAGTGTACTGTGTGTCGCTTTCATGCGTCAAAAGATGCAGAGTGACTTCAAGCTTAGTCAAGTGCAACCCCAAATTATTGCGACGTGACGGAGTACAAACCGCTTTAGGTGGGTGCTTGACCTCAGAACACGCAAAGAGCCGTTCCGTTTGAACTCGGTTCGTTCAGTGCGTGCGTGTTAGATAATTATGTCGCCCCTCACTTGCGCTCCCAAATTGAGGAAGGAAGAGATGGTTTATGATTTTGAATAGGTGGGGGAATTAAGGTGGGAATGTTTGTTTTGTTTTTAACTCTCTCTCTCTCTCTCTCTCTCTCTCTCTCTCTCTCTCTCTCTCTCTCTCTCAAGCTGGATTCCGAAAAGGCCACTCTACTGTAGACCACATTTTTGCACTACATTGTCTTATTGATATATTTTTACAACAAAAGAAAAAGTTATATTGTGCTTTCATTGATCTGCGTAAGGCTTTTGATTCTGTGCAACGCAGTCTCCTGTGGCAGAAGCTGATGCAACGGAATATTAATGGTAAGGTATTGAATGTAATTAAGGACATGTATGATAAGGCAAAATTGTGCGTGAAGGTGAATAGTGTATTCTCCGAGGCGTTCACCTCAAACATCGGGCTTCTCCAGGGCGAAAATGTATCACCGATTCTTTTCTCACTATTTTTAAACGACCTGAAGCAGTTTTTGATTGAATATGATGTCAGCCTAGAGTTGCCCCTGAAAAGAGCCCAAGAAATAGATGTTGAACGCATTAATGACTACATGTATTTGTTCCTGTTAATATATGCTGATGATACTGCTATACTCGCCGAAACGCCTGGCGAAATGCAAAAAGCCCTGGATGGACTAGATCGTTATTGTAAAAACTGGGGACTAAGCATAAATATTGAAAAGACAAAAATAGTTGTTTTTTCGCGGGGGAAAATACGGAATATCCAAAAAATTTTCTTGAATGGAGTACCTGTCCAAGTAGTTTGGGACTATGTGTACTTAGGTGTACTATTTAACTATAATAACAAATTTCATAATGCCATGAAACGTCAATGTTTGATTGGTAACCGTGCAATGTTCTCGTTAATTCGAAAATGTAGAAAACTAAATTTACCAATTGACGTGCAATTGGATCTTTTTGAGAAGTGTGTACATCCAATTTTGCTGTATGGTTGTGATGTGTGGGGATATGATTCATTAGACATATTATCAAGGTTTCAATTGCGATTTTTAAAAATGCTTCTTGATGTATATAAAACTACACCCACCTGTATGGTTTACGGAGAGCTTGGTCGTTATCCAATTAGAATTGAGGTACAATGTCAGTTACTGGTTTATTGGTATAAACTGATGAAAGAAATGAACGATGGTGCGAATAAGATGTCCTGTTTAATGTTAAAACTACATTTGAAGTTGTACCATGTACAAAACGTTAAATTGCCCTGGTTGTCGCATGTCAATACTATGTTAAATAAGTTGGGTCTATCATATTTATGGACAACTCAGAGTCTTGCCGTCTCAGGTTTTAAAAACGTTGTAAAGCAAAGGCTAAGAGATCAATTCCTGCAGGAATGGAACACTGACGTGAACGCCAACAGCTTGTGTTTTAATTACAGAATATATAAAAAGGATTTTTGTCTGGAAAGGTATTTGCTTTGTTTGCCTAGGAAATTCCAAGTTAAATTAGCAAAATTTAGAACAAGCAATCATAAGTTGCCAATACATCAGCACAGATTTTTTAATGCTCCTAGAAATGAAAGATTGTGTGATATGTGCGATAAAAATGAATTAGGTGATGAGTTTCACTATTTGTTCATTTGTACCGACGAAAGTATAGTGTCTGAAAGAAGAAAATTAATTAGTCCTTATTACCGATCTCACCCAAATTGTTTAAAATATGAACAGTTAATGAATTGTAAATCTAAGATAAAACTAATGAAGCTAGCAAGATTTGTAGCCCACGTTATGATTTTAGTATGTTAGCGTTATATCTAGTTTCTTTATTGGTATGTATATGTATGTAATATATGCTTTTGTTTTGTTTTGTGTTTTTACAAAAGATGCATGGCATAATGGTATTGCTAATTTATTTCGGCTGTATATTATCGTTGTCCGCTTAATGTATATATATTATCTGTCTGATCTCTTACCTGATTTTGTTAAACCTATTTTTCTTTTATTTTTGTTTGTATGTATGGAAGTGTATATTGCCAATTTTTTTTTGTGTGTGTATAGTATTGTTGTATTTGTCCGCTCAATTTGTATACATTTATTAACTGTCTGATTTGTTACCTTTTTTTGTTAAAATTATATCTTTGTTTCAAAGCCCTCTGGGCCCAAAACAATAAAATACTTGACTTGACTTGACTTGACTTGACTTGACTCTCTCTCTCTCTCTCTCGCTCTCTCTCTCTCTCTTTCTCTCTCTCCCTCCCTCGCTTTTTCTCTCTCTCAGTCTCTTTCTCCCTCAGTTTTTTTTCTCTCAGTCGCTCTCCCTCTCAGTCTCTCTCTCTCTGTCTCTCTATCTCGCCTTTTCTCTCTCAGTCTCTCTCTCTCTCTCAGTCTCTCTCTCTCTCTCAGTTTTTCTCTCTCACAGTCTCTCTCCCTCTCAGTCTCTCTCTGTCTTTCTCTATGTCTCTCTCTCTCTCTATCTCGCTTTTTCTCTCTCAGTCTCTCTCTCTTTCTCAGTTTTTCTCTCTCTCAGTCTCTCTCCCTCTCCCTCTCAATCTCTCTCTCTCTCTCTCTCTCTCTCTCTCTCTCTCTCTCTCTCTCTCTCTCTCTCTGTCTCGCTCTCTCTCTCCCGCTCTTCCTCTCTCAGTCTCTCTTTTTCTCAGAGATACATGTATACACACACACACGCGCACACACACACACACACACACACACACACACACACACACACACACACACACACACACACACACACACACACGCACACACACACACACACACACACGCACACACACACACACACGCACACACACACACACACGCACACACACACACACACACACACACACACACACACACACACACACACACACACACACACACATACAGACAGAGGCAGAAAGACAGAGAGAGAAAGAGAGATCATCAAAAGCGTTGATCCTATATCAATTCCATAAAAAGAACGTCTTGTCCTTGCAACATCGGTATAGTTGACAATAATTAATTTGTGACTTAAAAAGAATTGTAACTCACAACCAGAAAGCGCCAATGATGATATTTTTTATTGAACCTGTTCTAAAAATTCGAGTAGAAATTCCACGCGTGCTGGAAGAATGCATGAATATATTGGTTGTGCAAGACTAGTTTTACTTCCTACGTTCAATCGGTATGACACCTGCTCCCAATTTTGTATCCGCTCTCATCCGATACCGTTCAGTATTGCACTTTGCGTACAAACAGAAAACACACAGATACCATGTTTGTTATCACTTGTTTATTGATTGATTAAACTTTTGGAGAGAAAATAAAAGAAAAAAAAGTATTGCACTTTGCTTCTTTATCTGGTGGTCTACAGAACAACACGGTCATGCGTGAGGTAAAGCTGTTGTTTTGTCTCGTTGAAAAGAATGTTTGCTTAGTGGTTGACAATGTCCTCATCCTCTGGCATACTGTGCAAGGATTTGTACCTGTTTTATGTCGCATCATTGTTAGTGATAAAAAAACCTAAAAACACACAACTCTCTGTGCAAAGACCACTGCACTACTGCACGGTTGTACGCTAATAAGACATTCTCCCTGCAAAACCCAATAAGCCCACGCACACGCCATGAAGATTTACAAGAGAGTTTTCGATACAAGACTGATGGTATGGGTTCAGCGTTGCTAGGGTACTAACTGCCTGTTTCATCTTCTGTGTTCTGGTTGCTAGGGGTTACACCCCAAACATCTTTCAGTCTCAACCTGTGCGTGTAGTGTTGTGTCGCGAATGTTTGCTGTCTATGGTTTCTTTCTCTTGATGCAGAAGAGAGAAAGAGAGAGAGAGAGAGAGAGAGAGAGTGTGTGTGTGTGTGTGTGTGTGTCTGTGTGTGTGTGTGTGTGTGTGTGTGTGTGTTAGTGTGTGTGTTTGTTTGACAGAGAGAGTGAGAGAAAGAGAGAGAGATAAAGAGAGAGAAAGAGAGAGAGAGAGGGGAGCGAGAGAGAGAGAGAGAGAGAGAAAGAGAGAGAGAGAAAGAGAGAGATAGATTGAGAAAGAGAGAGATATTGAGAAAGAGAGAAAGAGACAGAGAGAAACAGAGAGAGGCAAACAGACAGTCAGACAGACAGACAGACTGAGCATCAGCAACGTTTTCGATTAAGCTAAGTTCATTATCTCGGCCACGAGTGTTTGCCTGTCTGTCAACTTCAAAAACCATTGGGTCGATGTACTCGTGAATGTTTTGTTTTGTTATGAATAAAACGTACCAATAAATTACCATACATGTCCCAATTAACGCGGCGATTACCCCTCGATAGAAATTTCTGACAAGAGCTGAAAAACTTGTTCCGCAGTTTCATAAAATCAGGATATTTTTACTCGATGCAACCATGTTTATTTTGTTTTCATTAAAGCGAATATTACAAGCATCTTATCTTACGAAATCCATTCCTTCTGTCAATGAAAATTGTCATTTTTACAGTCTGATTTCTTCGAGGCGGTGTATAACTGAGTCAGAAAACAAAAATCACAACATTTTGGGCTCAGAACAATCACTAATTCGTGCAAACTGATCATTGCGAACACTCGGGGCATGAAAGTGTTTTTTTGTCAAAAGGTGTATTACTCAAATTCAGTATTTGTTTCATTACAGTGATGTTTTGACTATAGTCTGGGGACTCGTGGCAGGATACTGCATATCATTGAACAAAGCACCAAAATTGGCATACATATACCTTTTTACATTCTCTATCGAATAAGAGGATGACACAACTGATCGGAAAAGGTCATGACCTTCAAACCTATACTCTTCATAAAAAGAAACGCATCAATTCTAAAAGTCTCCATACTGCCAGTTTCTGTCAGAATCAGGTTTGCAAAATAAGAAAAAGAAAGCCCTTTAGTATTCCTAATGGCCTGAGAGGATGACAATTTGATTAAATCATCACGATTATACTCGTCATAAAGAATAAAGCATCATTTCCTAAAATCGCACACAAAATTAGCAAGTTAGTAAAAGTGCAAAACACAGCAAGAACACATCCTTTTAGTATCCCCTGCGACAATTAAACACACAAAAGCACGCAGTCTCAAGTTCACAGTGAAAGAAATACATCTTTCACCAAATTGTAAACTCGGTTTTGGGGCGCGTGTTGTTCGTTTTACTCGCGAAAAGGGAAACGATGCCTACGCGACATCTTCTCAAACTTTCGCAAAACAGCAATGTTTGATGGATCCATATCTGCTTATCAGAGTAAACAATGTATCCATTGGAAAGGTAACAAGGTCACTAAATCGCTTGACACGCATTTTGAGTGATCATGAGCTTGATATCACTTACCTCACTTTCCCGCAAACAACAATACAGAACTTCCGTCTATCTCGATGTTTATGAGGCCTGGATGTTACTTCTGTAGCATGAGCCGCCACAGGAGCACATGACTTCCTTCTGCCTTGTTCTGAGGTATAAAAGAAGGCCAGTATATATATGGCCAGCGGCTATGTCAACCATGCCAATGACAGACATTCGGCTCTCCTGCCAGGAAGCCAAACTGCTGCTAGCCAAGCTAAAAAGAGAGGAAAGAGAGCAGACTCTGTCACAAACATGTGAAGAGAGAGGATGGATACACCTCCCCTACAATAGGAAAGGGCACCACCTCCCACTCCCCCCGAGACCCATGAGCCTGTTGCGTCGCTTGCGCACGGTCAGCAGCCGCATATACTGGGACAAGGCAGTCTGTCAGTGTGGCAAGACTGGACACCTCACACACGTGTTTGAAGGTTGTGACACTCTCAAGGAAGAGATGGCTAGTCTCATCCGCTACAGAAGGGAGAATGCCCTCAGTCTGGGAGACTTTCTCCGCCCACACCCATCACTCGGAGAGATACCGATGATGGTCTTGGTCACCAATCTGTTCACCTCAACTGTTGCGAGCTGGTTCTAGTGTGCTTGCAGCAGATCCAGCACAGCACAGATCCACTTCTGGAATCTTAAGCTAAATGTGTCTCAAGACACACATTTTGTAGTCCTGGCATCCTGAAAGGCAGAGGCCCCAACCTACAGGTTTGCTTCCATACCAAAAACGCCTCCTGAGACACGGGAACTTGGGAGCAGAGGCAACAGCTCCGCTTGAACCTCAGAAACCAAATGTGCCTCCATACACACAGATCCCTTAGACGGCCGAGGCTGTGGCCTCTAAGGTTCTCTTGTACCAAACCGCCTCCTGACTCTGCATCAGATTGCTTGCGTTGGCGCGGCATCTGCTTACATAGACCCACATTAAGTCACCACCGAGTGGTAGACACAGACGACATTTGGTAGCACTGACTGCCAGCTCCACGGTAATGCGTACCCCTAGCGCGGCTCTGCTTGGGTGGGAATGTTCTGAGCAAAACACTATGTGTTACTCCATACCCCCCGCCCTCCATGGAACTTCTTGACCCCAACATATTGGGTGGGGAGTTTGCCCAGTCGGTAGAGGCGCTGGCTTTAAAACCGGTTGTTACTATCTGCGTGGGTTCAACCCCCAAGTTCGGCGCGAGATGTGTGTCCCAGAGTCAACTTTGTGCAGACTCTCCTCGGTGTCCGAACACCCCCCGTGTGCACGCATGCGCACGATAAAGATCCCAGGGTCACAGCGAAAGCCTCAGGCCTTGGAAACACGAATACATGCATGCAAAAATATGAAGCCCGGGTGTCTGTTCAGCCAACAGCCAATAAAGTAACCATTTCAGCACTGACCCAAGACGACCCAACCCGGTCCCTAGCTCATTTCAGGTCTCCTCTAGCAGCCGGCAGCCAGCGGTCTACACCCCTCACCCCCCCCCCCCCCCCCCCCCCTGCATTTTTATTTTTTATTTTCATACAAAGCCGGATTTTTTCCTTGTAACATGCCCCTAATGGCTTTGCCGTGAGGGCGTAAAACTCACATTTTCTCTTTCTGGCCAGTGGTGTTTCCCTCGACGTTGAGTGAAATGACCTTGAAGATGTGGGTCGTTTACTTCTCTTGTCTCCTTTCCTTGTGTTGAACATCAGAACTTCGGAAACTGACGACACTGACTTCTTCTGCTTGTTGCTGATCTCCGTCAAAGTCGAACCAGACACGTTTCCATGCATTATCATACCTGTGAGTGCACGCAGACTTTCGGGAACAACGTCTGCTGAGACCTTAACAGTACCGTCAAAACAATAGTCTTTGGAAAGGATATCTTTACGGACAATCTGTGCGGCACGTGCAAGATGAAATGCGTCATCATCTAATGTTCTTGCAAAATTCAGCAAACTGCTGACGTCTGTATCGAAAATAAGGACAGTTTCTTTCCCTTGCCTTTGAGCTTGCAGATTTGGCCCCATATGAAGAAGTCTTTCTTTGAGTCTTGTTGTATGAACCTTTTTGTTATATGAACAGTCCAGCTCACGAAACTGGCTGTCATACACTTTGCACAGTTCAGTCATTTTGAACAGTGACATGGACTTGCTTTCTCTCTCTTCTTCAATGAAAGAAAGGAGTTGACTTAACACTGTTAACTCATTTTGTTCGTGTGCGTCAATTCCCCGTTTTGCTAAGGCTTTTTTAGATTTATTGTACAAAGTCAACTTGCAAGATGAATGATATTTGGCGTCCAAGGTATGCATATCCCCCTCTGATAATTTTCCCAAGAGTGATCGGTCCTGCACAATCTCTGCATGTTCACGAATTGTTTGGTCGATGGTAAATGTACATGCGTTCACAAGTTTATCAGAAGTACCATCTTTTCTGCATCGCGGTCACACACAGGTCCTATCGTCCTCCTTGTTTTGACGGGGCTGTGCAGTTCTTTCTGGTCATTATCTTCTTCTTTCAAGTATCTCTTCTCAGCACGAGCAACTTTCTGGTTATCAAATTTGTTCCTGCAGGTTCTGTGCCATACAGCTTTTTTCTCTTCAAAGGTTGTCTTCATATCATTACCTTGTTCAAGGAGATCCTTGTTCAAAACAAACACAGACGAATCCCCAAGGGCTTCAAGTTTCAAAATATTGTCGACGACACGACCGTACCCAGTCTGCACGCCAGCTTTGGCAAATGTTGATTGTGTCGGATTTACAAATTTTTCTTCTGTTTCTGTTTGGCATATCGCACATAAAGACCAGTCGACCAGGGCACGGGCCTCCAACATTGATGGGTGTGAATTACCTTCATGAACCGCTTCTTCTGAAGACTCCTCTTGTGTTGGCAGTGGTCTGGGATCCAAGCTTTGTTCCTGGACAGATTCCGGGAGATTGTGAGGGTCCAGGGAAGTCTCTGCATCCAGGATGAGATAACCTAATGAAAACAAACAAGGGCAATAAATCAACTGCAAAACAATTTTGTTTGTGACTTCATCAAACACACACACACACACACACACACACACACACACACACACACACACACACATACACACACACACCTAATACACAAGCGAGCAGGCATATCCCCCCCCCCCCCCTCACCCTTTCGCCTCATACCTTCGCGAACCGTGTCTTCAGAAGACGTTCCTTGTTTTGGCAGTGGTCTTGAATCCATGCTTTCTCTTGACTGATGCAAGGGTCAGGAAACGTCTCTGTATCCAGTGATAAAACCGAATCAAATACAGACAAACAAGGAAATAAATCACATGAAAGACAAGGTTGTATGCGACTTAACTACCCCCCCCACACACACACACATAAAAACACACACATGCACACATACATTCTCTCTCTCTCTCTCTCTCTCTCTCTCTCTCTCTCTCTCTCTCTCTCTCTCTCTCTCTCTCCACACACACACACACACACACCCACACAGGCACGCACACAGCACACACACATATACGCACACACTAACACACACACCTACACAAACACAGACACGCACGCACACACACACACACACACACACACACACGTACCAACACGCATGGCTAGAATATTAGGTTACATTAGATATGTGACATGATCGTCTACGTCTCTGTGCAGCGAATGAGAGAACCCAGTAGTGACCGCACGCAAAACGCACGTGGATTGCATGCACTTCAAATGTCTGTGTTTTCTTATGATACATATAATGTTAATAGACTGTCGTACCGATTTCTGTACATGCAATAACATCATCAAGATTCAAGAGTTAATTACCAATTACCTACATATCGAAGATGTACAAAATTCAATTTGATTTCTGACTGTCAGGGCCACATAAAAACGAAAGCAAGGTAAACACGAACAGATCTAAACAGCAAGGCGTTTCCAAGATTTTGTGTCAACAAATAGTGTTGAAACAGTGTTACGGACAATAGCCGCTGCTTTCACAGGAACTCTTATTTTCCCAGAACGATCGTAGACTGGAACCATCTACAGGACGATCAAGTTCTGGCAGGATCTATGGAGATCTTTAAATCTGATCTCCACCCAGTTTAGGACTTATTTATATGCGCACCTCCCTTCCGTCGATCAAATGACAGAAGTGGTTTTTCAACGTATTGACACAGATACAGATCTGGCATACATTGCAATCACTTTCGCGCCCCCCTCACCCCTCCCGTCTACCCTCCCCCCCCCCCCCCCACCCCCCCTCCATTAAAAACATGTATACATGTAACTGAAAGCATCTTACCGTTTACTCGAAGGTCGTGGGTGCAAAATATATAGCAGGCGCCTTCATTCTGCAAACTCAAACGCCATGCTGTTGCTCTTCAAGCAGACGACAAGTATTCCGCGCAAAGCGATACGTCTAAAATCTGATTGGCTAATATTCCCAAGGTCGCGGATAACTCGTGTTGGAGTTATCTCCCGCACTGCGTTGTTTACCTTCGAAACGATTTTTATTTAATTAATTTTTTCACCCTTTCATACTTGCTGGATGACTTGTGTCATCCTCTTAATCGATTCTTTGTACTTTTATGTGCAATTGCTGAGAAAACTACAATTTGTTCAATGATTTGCAGTATTGTGGTGTATTCTTGCCACGAGTCCCCAGACTACTAAGCGCTATCACATTTCGCGTAAAAGAATCATGACCAGCACTCTTGTCTCACCAACTACCCCGCTCCTGTCAATAATAATGTCAGTTTCACTATCCTACCGCGCCGGTCAGCGCATGAAAGGAAATTCTGACAAAAGGTCACTGGAGCGTAAATTCTGGTTCAGACATCGACGCGGCGCCACCGCTGTTCGATTGATGTCGGTGTCACGCTCGATTTGGCACTGTCTTGATGTCAGTGTCACGCTCGATTTGGCACCATCTGTTTAGGATCCGGTTCTATGTTAGTCAGAATGGTAATTACTCTTAGAAGGCATTATCATGACATGCTGAAGTCATACCAGACATTTCAGGGCAGCCGTTGAGTGAAACTTATTGATTTTTTTTTTGGTTTTGTTTCCAGTCTCATCCCCCTCTTGGACCATTGTCATCAATGCAGTCGAAACTGCCTTGCGATCCCCTCCTGATAACAACCACCTGTCCCTTGCGACCACCCAAAAGGACCCCCGACTTTTCTCATTCCTGTATAATTCACCTTTCAAAAACGACCACCTGTATAATTATGTAAGGACCACTTTTGGTTGGTCCTTTGGGTGGTCGTTCAGACAGGTTTGACT
>NC_090247.1:37312526-37315026 GCF_037325665.1 Littorina saxatilis
TCTGCAACTACCTCGTAAACTCAGTTTTCGATCGCTAATACACCAGAACTTGATACAGTATGCAACACTCACAGGCTTGATTACCTGTTGCATTGAAACGACAGAAGGAATTAAAAGACTATGTAACTGAGAGGAACCGATGTATTCAAGTTCAGAACGAAGCAGTTTCTGCCTCGGAGCCTGTATCTCATGCTATGGAGCCACTAGAAGAGAAATGTCTGGCGTAGTTTGACCCAACAGACAGAGAAGTCAAGGGGGGTAATCTATCGACAGCAGTTGTATTGCTGGTTTGTATTTGATCTTACAAACCATTCTTATTAACTTGTATAAATAGTTTATCGCTTCAGTAAACACTCATCTATTTTGAAGATTACGTAATTTTCAACAACAAAAATTAAAAAAAATTCGCAATTCAATATTTCACGCAAATTTTACTGATCCGCAAACAATTTTGCATGAACAAGTGTTATGTTAGGGAGAGAGTACGAGTGCGTAGTTAGACATATTTTGAGTGGAGTAGCAAAAATGCTTTAGCCATGTACTAATTATGTTATTGAACTGCTTAGCGGAGATTTCCAGATCAATCATACGGCGGTGAAAGACTGGTCTCTAGTACGGTCTATACTTACAAAATATAGAAATAAACAAACAAACCAACACAAAAAAGGTTTGTGTTGCACGAAGGATTTAAGTATTTAATTGAATAGAAAAGGCAACATCGGAATAAAAACAAATCTCGTGGTTCTCTTGTCAAGGAGTATGCACAGAATATGAAAGAAGATTGTGGAATAGGCTGCTTTCTATTCTACTGCTCTAAATTAGCAAGAGGCAAGCTTTACAATGCTATTCACACTAGGATGCAAAGCATTCAGTGCTAAAGCTCTCAAATCACAATAGTTACAAGACAAAACACACTTCTTGGGGCTACAAGAAATGTTAATATTTGTAAGCACACAATTGGACACATTTTTGTAAATATTTTTTATTGCCTCCCTTGAATAAAACTTATTAAAAAAAATATAAGAAATAGGTAGACAACCCGTGTAGATACCTTTATTCTTAAGACATTTTATTTTTGGAGGATGTCACTATGCAATTTTACAGATTTAAAAAAAAAAGCTTTAGATGATCTCCCTTGAACAAACATTTCTTGTTTTTACTATGTGTTAGTTTTAAGGGTATATAGAAGAACAATAAAGAAAAAATGCTGCAAATTGACTTGGACGTATTTACAATTTAATTAAACAAAATGTTTCAAATTATCTGATAATGAAATTCTACATTAAAATTAAAGCAGATCTAGGGACTTGTGCACAACATAAAACATAAGGAACTATGATCTGCATTGCTTGTTATGATGATAATGGCTGGCACCTGTCGACCGACTTGCACGCCATAATTCTATATGTTTTACTATGCGCCCTGCATGTCAATGGTCTTTCTCTGGGTGGCTCGATTCTGAGGAGATAAAGAAAATGCATTTAGTGCAAGCAGTACATAATGACAACACACATACAATTACTTAAAGCAGCTGCTGGTTTCAGAGTATTTAGTTAAAGGCCCACCCCAACTTGTTTGCCTCAATGTCGCAGATTTGGTCAGACTTTCACAATGAGTAAGATAACAAATTTAACAATGTTTTGATTTAAAAAAAAAATAGTATTCATTTTTGTTGTTTTCGGCCCCATTCACTGGGAATCTTACTCGAGGACAAGGATTTTTCTTAGGAATATTTGTATGTGAGCTTCCAAGCCCTAGCTTCAGAAACGACCAAGAGACCCTCAATAATGGATTTTGTTGTGCATAGTGATGGCTATCCAACCGAGTGGCGGAGCACTGGTGAATCCTTTCATTCTCCTGATTGCTTGATTCTGAAATGACATTGTGGAGTTGGTAGTTATGTGAGTGTGTAGTGCCTGCTCTTCGTTGTTTAGTCGGGGGGGGGGGGGGGGGGGGTATTGAATCATATGATCATAAAGTAAGACTTCACTGTGATGTGCAGAGATTTAGTCAGGTACACAGCATTGCTATGCTATCACGAAATTAGATGTTCTATCCTCTAGATGGGCTACACAACTACATCAGATGTGATGGTTGGGTTTTCGCAAGTCAGCAACATGTTTTGAAGTTCTCATTGGGTAATCACGGCTGACATCAAACACAGAAAAGGTGGAAAAAACATAAATCAATGAACTCACCTTCCCTGCATTGTGATACTAGCCATATGGGTCTGCCGAAGTAGCTCCTGCACATATTGAATTAAGTATTCATGTTATTGTTAGGATCACACTTTTTTCTGGTACATGTATATCAGACTGGAAAGTTTCTCAAGGCTTGAAGAATTCAAGAGCTTGCCTATCCCCAATAAAAAAAAAAAATTTAGTATGCAAGTATTTTCAGGGTCTCAAGGTTTTAATATGAAGTCTGTTCCTCTGGGGTCATGGAGAAACAAATTACAAATGAGAACATACTGTTACACAACAAATTCCGACCAATTTAG
>NC_090247.1:37320026-37440026 GCF_037325665.1 Littorina saxatilis
GTTGATCGCACACAGATCTATATGAAGTTGACTCGACACGGCGAACCGCCGAATCCGTGCCCTCTCGTCGGTCCTACCCCCAAATCCCTTACCAGCCTCAGACCCCACCTCACCATTCTAACCTCACTGGCGTACTATGTGTGATTATCCCTTCCTCATGAAAGAGAAAGTGGAGAAAGGGGAAAAATGAAGATTTTTTCTTACTACACAAGTCAGGGATTGTTGACATGTACATTGTCAAGAGGTCAAAACAAATTTTAAAAGCTGTTGGACACTGCACTAGTGTTGCTCTAATCAAGGCGAGTCTGGAACAATAGGTTCACCCCACCAAAAAGTCAACATGGAATTAGTTATGATTTTTTTTGCCTTTTTGCTTGGGTACGGCCAAGTCAAAAAGGTGAATAGTCATAACAAGTTCAGTTTGGGGTCTTTTTCAAATCTGTTTGCTGCATCTTTTCTGTGACCATTCTGGCTATGCACTGACAGTCAAAAAAGTGAAGAAGGGGGAAAATGAAGATTTTGGGTGTTGGTTTTTTTGGGACAAATTTTGAAGAAGGGAAAAAGGAAGATTTTGGGTGTTGTTTTTTTCTAAGTCCAAAAAAGATTAGAAATATTCATAACAAATTCAGTTTTGGGTCTTTTTCAAATCTGTTTGATGCATCTTTTCTGTGACCATTGTGGCTATGCACTGACACACAAATAAGTGGAGAAAAGGGAGAAATGAAGATTTTTTCTCACTGCACAACAGTCAGGGATTAGGGTTACATGTTTACATGTACATTGTCAAGAGGTCAAAACAAATTTTAAAAGCTGTTGAACACTGCACTAGTGTTGCTCTAATCAAGGCGAGTCTGGAACAATAGGTCCACCCCACCAAAAAGTGAACATGGAATTAGTTATGATTTTTTTTAGTCTTTTGGCTTGGGTACGGCCAAGTGAACAAGGTAGGAAAGGTTAGAAATAGTCATAACAAGTTCACTTTTGGGTCTTTTTCAAATCTGTTTGCTGCATCTTTTCTGTGACCATTGTGGCTATGCACTGACACTCAAAAAGGTGGAGAAAGGGGAAAAATGAAGATTTTTTTCTTACTATACAACAGTCAGGGATAGTCAGGGATTGTTGACATGTACATTGTCAAGAGGTCAAAACAAATTTTTAAAGCTGTTGGACACTGCACTAGTGTTGCTCTAATCAAGGCGAGTCTGGAACAATCGGTCCACCCCACCAAAAAGTCAACATGGAATTAGTTATGATTTTTTTTTTGCCTTTTTGCTTGGGTACGGCCAAGTCAAAAAGGTGAGAGGGGTTACAAATAGTCATAACAAGTTCAGTTTGGGGTCTTTTTCAAATCTGGTTGATGCATCTTGTCTGTGACCATTGTGGCTATGCACTCAAAGTCAAAAAAGTGCAGAAAGGTGACAAATGAAGATTTTTCCTTCTTTCAAGACAATGTGTGATTTGGCACATTTTGCCTCAGTCTTTATCAAGAGCCTGTCTAACCCACTTTGAAGCTGTTGGAGACTGCAGTAGTGTTCCTTACATCAAGGCGAGTGCACAATGGTGCATTTCGACCCCCCCCCCCCCCCTAATGTTCACTTTAATATCAATCAATCAATAGATATTCAGTCACAGTTTAACTAACTCATTCACCCTCATCACTCACTCATCCATCCATCACAACAACACTGTTTGATGCACAAACTGACTGCCTTCCGCCCTGGGAAGCCGCTTCGCTTCGCAATAACAACAACAACACTGAAAACTCGCCGGGAAATACCCCCACCACACGTGTCACACGTGTGCTTGTTTCTTCCGACTAATATCAATTTTGGAGAAAAAAAAGGACAAAACTGGATGAAAAATTCTACGGCCCCTGAAAGGGGAACCGGAAGTGGCTGGTCCTCAGGTTTCGAAGTTGACCGATATTCCCACTAAAGTGACCTAGATCCAAAGCCAGCCATCCATTAGAATGCCGCGAATTGTTGTTACAGCCCCTGACTTTTTTATGTACGGAATCCGGTAGTCTTTTTGTTGTTGTTAAATAATTATATTGCCAAACGTTATGACATTTTGGGATAATTGAAAAAGTTTCAATACACATTGGCTGAGCACCTGTGTGCTCAAAGGAAATGTCGCTTGTTTTTATTAAAACTAATTTTCAATGGTCATTCGTGCAAACCGTCACACAAACATGCGTGCCTCTGTGCCTCTGTGAGTATGCGTGTGGCTGCTTTCATAGTTAGGGTGCAAGCGTTTTAATCATTTACCCCACACCAAAAGCCCCCCCCCCCCCCACACACACACACACCCCGATACCTGTCAAATTCCCTCAGAATGCATGAACAATTCCGTTACCTCAGATCATCACCAGGAAAAATTCCTCCGCATCCAAAATATCAGGACTTTAGATATCAGATACCGACTTTATGTAATGCGCTTCAAAATCATATTCGCAAAGAGAGAGAGAGAGAGAGAGAGAGAGAGAGAGAGAGAGAGAGAGAGAGAGAGAGAGAGAGAGAGAGCTGGACACGAAGAAGGGAAGCTACAATCGCCCCAGGCCATATATATACTATTTGTTTCCTGAGCCTGGACCATTGAGACGGTTACCTCATAGATCTGTTCATTCTTCAGTTTGTCGGTGTCAAAAGTCCACACAACCGTTCTTTGTCCCGTTCCCGTACCAACCAAGGGCTGCTGCCACAACAATGGAACGCTGCGCAAACGGCCGTTCATGAGAGTGACTGCTGTAACAGCAAAACTTGTGTGAAACATAAGTAATCAATTTATCCACTTGACTATATTCACAACAGGGACCTATCACTCTGCTTTGCATGTTTTTATGCCTACGGATTTTCAAATACTCTGCAACACATGTAACCCAAATTCAACATGTGCCCGTACAATACCGCTGCTTTTATGAAAACATTGCTTCGGCCATGTTGATTTTAGCGACAAGGTGGCCGCGTTTGAGTTTGAGCGAATTAATGTCCTCCTTGGTGGCGTGAAGGAGGGCTAGTTTGCTGTCAAAGCCCTCTTTAGAAAGTTCCTCCGCCACCGTGCTGGGGAGCTGCGCAGACCATTTGTCGAACCGAAAAGGATCTCCGCTGGATTCCATTCTAAGAGCTTGTGAAGAGCGCTGCTGCGACGCGGGCGCAGGTAAAAAGCCAAGTGAGCGGCCCACTGCTGGTCAGTCAAACATGCCTGACATCAGCTCACAATTTAAGACACAAATGCACCATAAAAGCATGCAGACCGAGGGGTTGTGACTGGTGGTACCCACCAGCCACAGGCACAGTAAAAAGAGAGTTTAAATTATATTTATACTAAATAACACTTTAATCAACCAATTTTCTTGTTGGAATTGTAAATCGCTTTGAGCTGTAAATCATGACTTGCGTTATAGAAAAGTGTTTTCTTTTCTATTTTTCATTGTTAGGTGGATTTCAGCGTTTTAGTACAAGCAGTGGCGAGCCGGCAAAGACTCACTCAATTTGTGTGTGCGCTTGAAAGCGCGCGCGTGTTTGTGTGTGTCAATGTGTGTGTGTGTGTGTGTGTGTGTGTGTGTGTGTGTGTGTGTGTGTGTGAGAGTAAGTGTGTGTGTGTGTGTGTGTGTGTGTGATCAAAAGTTGACGAGGGAGGGGGGGTGGTTGGTGGGTTGGGATTGCGCCGGGGCACTAAGGACACTAATTGTTTGTAGTGCGATTCAGGCAAAACTACGAGACAGATGTTTATGTAACCTTGCAAACAAGTGTTCTGACCCCCACCCCTTCACCCGCATTCAAACACTTGGGTCAGTGCTCTTCCAACTGACCTCCTAGGCTCACAAATGATTTGTATCTTCACCTTTTTTCAGCCAAGATATGGGGTGGGGCGGGAAACATTTTTGAGTAAGAAAAAAGGAAACGCTTTAAAAAAAAAATTGTTAAAGGTATTGTGAACAGTGAACTTATCTGTATTCAAATGTGGTTTAATTTGTGATGACATTTTGTGTTATAACGTTTTTACCACTAAATTAAAACAGTCTGGTTTTCTTCGCGTTTTCGATGTACACTCTTGATATATAAATACTGACACTCCTCTTACAAACTGTTTGATCCACCCTGGTGTGTGTGTGTGTGTGTGTGTGTGTGTGTGTGTTTGTGATTAGTGGGGTGGGCGGGTGGTGGAGGGGGGTGGTATTGGATCGGGGGGGGGGGGGGGAGGGGTTGGCAGGGGGTATCGGTGCACTAAAGGCACCAAGTGTTTGGGTGTTTGTGTTTGTATTGCGATTCAGAGAAAACTACTATACAGATTTTTATGAAACTCTGCACACTTCTCCCTACCACCTGACCTACTGGGCTCCCAAATGAACGTTTTCATCAATTTTTGTCAGTCAAGATATGGGGGTGGGGGTGGTGCGGGGATAATTGTGGAGTAAGCAATAAGGAAACACGTTATGGTTTTCTTAGGTATTGCAACGGTATATAGTGAAGTTAGCTGTGTTCAAATTTGTTTATGATCTGTCGAGCCAATTTTGTGTTACAGCGTTTTTGAGTGATAATTGTTGTGTACGCTCTCGCCAATCCTGGATAATTTTCGGCATGCACATTGATAAGTACCGTATTATAATAAAGTGATACTCTCCATTATTTTAACTACACAAAGTAATGTTTTATTGATCTTTTCTAAAGATAAAAATGTCAGTTACGATGACGTTACGAATTACAGTGTTTTCTGTAAGGTCATATGTGTCCACCCGGTACCCCCCAAAACTGACAAAACTCTTATAAAAAAAAAATGAATAAGAAAACAACGTTTTTTGTCTGTCTGCAGTTGTGGACATATAGCTTAGAGAAACATGTGCTCAAAATGTGTAATGGATTTCACGTGCGATTTTTTTTTCTTGGGTTGAGGAGAGGGGGTGGGGTGGGTGGGGTGGGTGTATGCCCCTTGATCAGTCTCGGGCGCTCTGCGACCTCGATTTACACTATTGAATTCTAAAAACACCCCCCTTACAAACTAACTGATCTACCCTGGTGTATATATATATATAATATATAGAGAATGGTTTGCTTCTTAGTTGGATTACCATGGGTTGACAACTCTCGCCATCAGTACCACCTGACCACTGATGAGACACAATAGTGTCGAAACACGTGTCTGGTCTAGGTACAAATACAATGGTCCTCCTCAGGACTAGATTACCTTGCGATACGTCCCCCACAAAGGGACTTTGCTCTGTAAATCTCGGTCCCCCTTGAGGAGGGTCTGATGCTCCCAATAGGCTGTCTGTGAAGGGATACTTATTTCTTTCTCTATCTCTGCTAAGAGATTTTAACAAATCTCGGAAGAAAGTCTCTGCTGACTTTCAATTGTTTCTTTCACAATTTCTGATGTTTTATATATATGTGTGTGTGTGTGTGTGTGTGTGTGGTGTGCGATTCATAGAAATTTACTGGACAGATCTTCATGAAACTTTGCACACAAATGTTCCGACCCCCAACCCTTCACCCTGATTCAAACTCATGTATCACAAGTCCAGCGCTCTACCAACTGACCTACAGCGCTCCCAAATTATTTCTTTTTATCATTTTTGTCAGTCAAGATAATGGGGGTGGGGTTGGTACGGGAATAATTGTGAAGCAGACAATAAGGCAACAACTTATTTTGTTTACAGGTATTGTATTTGTATACAGTGAACTTAGCTGTGTTCAAGTTTAGTTATGTTTCTGTCGAGCGAATTTTTTTTAAATACGTTTTTACTACTAAAGGAGTTATAATTTAATGTGTACACCCTCGAGAAACCTCGATCATTTTCTGAAAATGCACGTTGATAAGTACCGTTTTATGATAAAGTTATACTCTCCATTCATTTATATACACAAACTAATGTTTCATTTATCATTTGTAGAGCTAAATATGTCAGTTGGGATCATGTTAAGAATCGCAGTGTTTTTCGCATAATCGTACTTGACAACCCCCAGTAAAAAAATTCTAAAAAAAAAGTTAATACGTCAACCTCTTTTTTTCTTTGCACAGATGTGTCCATATTGCTTAGAGGAACCTGTGCACAAAATGTGTAATGTTTCTTTCACGCGATTTGAACACACAAGTAACCCCTTAAGAATCGCAGTGTTTTTCGCAAAATCGTACTTGACAACCCCCGGTAAAAAAATTCTACAAAAAAATTAATACGTCGACCACCTTTTTTCTTTGCACAGATGTGTCCATATTGCTTAGAGGAACCTGTGCACAAAATGTGTAATGTTTCTTTCACGCGAATTTTTTTTAAATACGTTTTTACTACTAAAGGAGTGATAATTTTATGTGTACGCCCTCGATAAACCTCGATCATTTTCTGAAAATGCACGTTGATAAGTACCGTGTTATGATAAAGTTATACTCTCCATTCATTTATATACACAAACTAATGTCTCATTTATTATTTGTAGAGCTAAATATGTCAGTTGGGATCATGTTAAAAATCGCAGTGTTTTTCGCAAAATCGTACTTGACAACCCCCAGTAAAAAAATTCTAAACAAAAAGTTAATACGTCAACCTCTTTTTTTCTTTGCACAGATGTGTTCATATTGCTTAGAGGAACCTGTGCACAAAATGTGTAATGTTTCTTTCACGCGATTTGAACACACAAGTAACCCCTTAAGAATCGCAGTGTTTTTCGCAAAATCGTACTTGACAACCCCCGGTAAAAAAATTCTAAAAAAAAAAATGAATACGTCGACCCCCTTTTTTCTTTGCACAGATGTGTCCATATTGCTTAGAGGAACCTGTGCACAAAATGTGTAATGTTTCTTTCACGCGAATTTTTTTTAAATACGTTTTTACTACTAAAGGAGTGATAATTTTATGTGTACGCCCTCGATAAACCTCGATCATTTTCTGAAAATGCACGTTGATAAGTACCGTTTTATGATAAAGTTATACTCTCCATTCATTTATATACACAAACTAATGTCTCATTTATTATTTGTAGAGCTAAATATGTCAGTTGGGATCATGTTAAAAATCGCAGTGTTTTTCGCAAAATCGTACTTGACAACCCCCAGTAAAAAAATTCTAAAAAAAAAGTTAATACGTCGACCCCCTTTTTTCTTTGCACAGATGTGTCCATATTGCTTAAAGGAACCTGTGCACAAAATGTGTAATGTTTCTTTCACGCGATTTGAACACACAAGTAACCCCTTAATTTGTTATTGTCCGATCGAGCAAGTATCACAGAAACTGCATTTGCGTTCAGCAAAGTCTGAGGTTTGAACAAGTCTGGTATTTGGTGTCAGCTGTGTGAAATTAAAACAAGGCGTTTTGTTTACACACAGGGTAACTCTAAGAACAAAAAGTTAGCTCTAAGCAGGTCGCGATGAAAAATGGGCGTGCGCTCTGACCCATCTGCTTATAGCCAATGATGAGCTTATTAAAGTGTTATATAGTTATCTCAGTTTCAAATTGCCTTTTAAACAAACCATTGATTGCCGTCTTCGTGTTACTCGGTTTAGTCAAACTCTCAGCTGCATAAGCAAATAATGCAAGCATTTTGTCAAGTATCAAGTATCAGATCTCACAATAATGAACTAATGATTGACATTGGCAGCATCATTGTTGAGGTTACACTTGGACTCAGGGCTCAGGACGCAGGAATATTTATTTTAAGTTTCAGCCTTTCTTGGAGATACCAGGACAGATTTTCAGCGTATCTCTGAAAACACACTGACCTCAAAGGGTCGGAAGCTGTGCTAATGGATGGACGTTTGTCATTTTATAAGCAACCTTCACTCGCTCAATCTGTGACTCTTGTGAACAGCGTGTGGGTGTGTTTACTGACATATGTTGTATTTTATTTTTAACTCACGTTGGAAACAGGGACCCTTGTTTATGAAGTGATAATTATTGAATTATTAAATTAATGACATACTAAATTGAAAACTAAAATCGGGATAAACACATATGTTTTAAGTCTTTTTTAATCTTATTACAGACGTGCTGAAAGATGGACAAACTGTTTGGAAAAAAGCGTTGGATCAGTTCCCTTTTGTCCTTGCGTTAAGACCATTAAACACGCCAAATATATTTATCAAACAAATCGCTCCACTATTATATATAAGTTTTTTTTATTAAAAAAACACACAATTACACCATCCGTCAATACATCCACCTGAATGTAGGTACACAATAACATGTTATTGCAGAGAAAGAGTCGCATTGAAACCACGAATGACTATATTCATCATCATGTACATTTACAATAAAATAAAGGAAAATGCGTCAGACAGGGTCCCGATGGCTCGGGGGTTGAATAAACCAATAGAACTGGTGCGTGGTTTACGCATGCAAAATAGCCATTCAAGTCAACTGTGTCATTTATTGATGTAAAATGCTATTGCAAGTGGGTTCGCTAAGGTTAGTATTGCTGGTTTTTTTGGTAAAAGATGCCATCGTTTTGTAAATCTCCTGTGAGGCAGAGTACGTGGGGCTTTAAAGTAACAGTCCTTCCTTTATAAACGATTCGGCTCATCAACTCAGATCTGGCCAGACACAGGATAAGATTAACCCTCCACTTACACATATACCGAAAATGTCAACATCCCGGTTGCTTTCTGTGCAGGCTATACGTTTTTTGATGGATACATTCGTGTACACTACATTGGGGTGTGCACGTTAAAGATCCCACGATTGACAAAAGGGTCTTTCCTGGCAAAATTGTATCTAGGCATAGATAAAAATATGTCCACCAAAATACCCGTGTGACTTGGAATAATAGGCCGTGAAAAGTAGGGTATGCGCCAAAATGGCTGCGATCTGCTGGTCGATGTGAATGCGTGATGTATTGTGTAAAAAATTCCATCTCACACGGCATAAATAGATCCCTGCGCCTTGAGTCCGAGTCTGGAGATACGCGCGCGATATAAGACTTCATATAACATACATTGTGTAACACACACTTGAGCGTCAATCTGCCAATTGAACTCATCGCAACATTCATCATCGGCACACGAGGCAGCTAGGATGTGGATTGTTGGTATGGGTCCAAGTGGAGGGGTGGTGGTCTTATCTCTTATAAAGGTCTGGCCAGGGCGGGGAAATAGCTCAGTCGGTAGCGGCGCTGGCTTCAAAACCAGTTGTCGCGATCGGCGTGGGTTCGATCCCCACGTTCGGCGAGGGATTTATTTCCCAGAGTCATCTTTGTGCAGACTCTCCTCGGTGTTCGTGTACGCCTGTGTGCACACCTGCGCACGATAAAGAACCCAAGTTCACAGGGCTCGGAAACATGAATACACTGCGCGGCAGGAAAAAAATGGGTAGTGCCGGATACTGTGAGAAAGCACAACGAATTTCCATGAGGGTAACCTCAAAGGACTAAATGAAATCTTATTTTCATCGTATTCTTATTCTTATTCTCATCCTTACGTAAGAGTCGAGGTCGACGACTGTAGACCGGGATAAACTGTACACTCGACAACGTCATACCGGTCCAGATGTTTCTTTCTTTTCTTCTTTTACTGTACTGATAAATGGCTGAATGACCTCCCACATTATCTTGTTTTCTTGTTTGTTTATTCATCATACATTTTATTAGCTACTGACTTAGTTCTTGGCGAGGTGATTGACCAAGTTATTTTGACTTAGTAATGAGTTTTATTTTGTTACTGTATCTTTATATTCTACGCTTGAGCACGATTGGTTTGAACGTCTGTTGACCTCGCAAGTCGCCACCAGCAAAAAGCTCTCATTGCCATTTGATTGTATTGTCGAGTGGCTTGTGTGAAGAGTGCGTAGCCCTGTATAGTTCCGTTCGGACTACTTGAATGCGCTAAAAGCAAAGCAGCGACAAAGCAAAGCTTTTTTGACAAACCTTTTTAACTTGATGTCCTTATGAGGTGAATGGCCTTTTGAAAACTGATGGTATTGATTTGTCCGATAAACAACATCACTTTTACGTTGCAGTGACTGGGGTTCGATGGAGCTGTGTTGTTCAACAGACAGGTTTGCCTCTCCAGGTTTAAAGTTGCAAGGGGGTTATGAGTGTGTTCTGAACTGAATTACTGTGGAACTCTCTTACAAGACCAACCCCCCCCCCCTCAATTTAAATACCCCCGCCCCCTTTCTCTCCCTGCCTTTAATATCTTGCCTTTTCAAGTTTTCTGTTGATAAGCTCTGTTAATACTGTACTCTGAGTGTAGAACATTTTCCCTTGACGACAGTTTTGGGGTCTCCTAGTGTTGGTGAAAACTTTGTATTTCTGGCAGGAGATTATTACCTTTACTGACACAGCGCACGGATGGTTGAGTGTCATCTGATTAGAATATAATCAACTTTTTGCTGTGAATGTATACCCGTTTGCGAGGGACCGGTTACATTTTCTGTAGAGACAGGTTATTTTCAACATTTTCATGAGAACAGTTTACGTGAGCGTCCACTTTTGTGAGGAGAAATAATTACTTTTACTGACTTTAAGGCTTTCAACAATCACCTTTCAAATTTCCCAGACAAAAAAAGATGAAACCAGAATCACATCGAAAACTGTGAAACAGCTTTGACAGTTCACCGACTTTGAGTTTGTATCAATAAGCTTGTGAAAATTTCCAGACAAAAGGAGTACATCAAACTCATCTCGTAAATTGTATATATTTATTACTTTTAGACTTTTTTTTAAGCTTTCAAATGTTACAGTCAAAGTACAGTAGAATCACCTCACAACATTGTTTACAAAATCCATTGCTATGAGGCTTTTTTAATAAGCTATCAAATTTCACAGCCAAAGACAATACCTCCAAATTTTGCGACATTTGTCAAGATGCGTCGTCGTGCTTTCTGTGGGTTGCTTCCAGTTTTATTCGTGTTGCTGCTTGTCATCTTCGTTCAAGGTCAGGGTTTCAAACAAAACAAAGCTGATCGTATCTCGTCCCTCTCCGGGCTTATTTTCACCGAAAACGTTTCGTTCAGCCAAGCTGTCGTGTCCACTGTGGCGTGCGCAAAACTGTGTCTCAAGACAGAAACCTGCACGACTTTTACACACCGGAAGGCGACTCCTACCACCCTCAGTGCTTGTCGTGGGCATTCAGGGTATTTCACGGCAAGTTCTCCTCGTGAAAATATTGCGGGGACGGGTGTGTACCAATTTCGTGAGATAGAAGGTGAGTTCAAGTTCCCTCCTTATGGTGGAGATAGTCGCAAGAACAGAGACAATGACAATGACAAGAACATTGGTTGATTAAAATCAACATGTCCGAAGCAATGTTTTCATAAAAGAAGCGGTATTGTAGGGGCACATTTAGTATTTGGGTTACATGTGTTGCAGAGTATTTGAAAATCTGTAGGCATAAAAACATGCAAAGAAGAGTGATAGGTCCCTGTTGTGAATATAGTCAAGTGGGTAAATTGATTACTTATGTTTCACATTAGTTTTGCTGTTAGATAGACGAGACGGTTTGGCGGTCATGGGTTGTAGGTTATGCCACTATAAGAGCAAGGCGCATGGTGCATGTTCTTGTGATCGTTTTGATGAAAGCGTCATGAAGAGCGTGTTACAAATACAATGTAAATTTAGTTTTTGATGTTTGGTCTTCGTTGTGGTGGTTGTAAGATTGTGATGTGTTTAACCAACGAGATACAATGCTATTTGGGACATGGTAATAATTGGTTGCCGGTATGGACGATATTCTGTGCTGTTACGGTTTGAGATTGTTGGCAGGGGTGAGCAAAAGTGTGACCGACCACAGGCGGAAGGTATCGTCCACTGGACTACTACTATCACAGAAAGACTACAAGGTACATCACTCACCTTCGAGTCTTCTGTGTTCTTGGAGTCGCTTCCGGGGGAAAACTATTGTTCAAGACGGTTTGCCTCTTCCTACAGTCTGTGTAAGGTCAAATAAATACAGTTGAATGATTGTTTGAACTGTATGTACCTTTAATTTTCAGCTTCCGTCCCTTGCAGGTTGTTTTTAACCATCATTTGGACGAATCTTCGTTTGCGAGCCGCCAACTTACACCGGACGTCAAACTCATGCATCCGCACCGAATATGCATACCAGCGCTCATTGGTCTAAAACGCTTCCCTTTGCTGCACAATATTTACATATGTTTTAGACCAATGAGCGCTGGTATGCAAATTCGGTGCGGATGCATGAGTTTGACGTCCGGTGTAAGTTGGCGGCTCGCAAACGAAGATTCGTCCAAATGATGGTTAAAAACAACCTGCAAGGGACGGAAGCTGAAAATTAAAGGTACATACAGTTCAAACAATCATTCAACTGTATTTATTTGACCTTACACAGACTGTAGGAAGAGGCAAACCGTCTTGAACAATATTTTCCCCAGGAAGCGACTCCAAGAACACAGAAGACTCGAAGGTGAGTGACGTACCTTGTAGTCTTTCTGTGATAGTAGTAGTCCAGTGGACGATACCTTCCGCCTGTGGACGGACTCAGCGCAGAGATGATCGAAGAGATTGTTTCGTATAGTTCTAAGGCATTGCAGACAAAGCAACTGCAAGAAAGTCAGGTTTTAGCAGTGTGAAAATCCGCTGAAAACGGTCTTATATCCCTTCTTTTAACATGGCTTCGTCCGGCCGTACATGTATGACACTGTCCCTGAGCTGACCCTGAGGCACTGAAAAGCTTTTCCCGCAAAACTTCTCTCGAAGAACAAAATTTAACAAGCTAACTGTCTCAAATCGCCCCAAGAGCTATAGCGTTCAGGTCGGGGGTTGTAATTGTGTGACCACACTCAAGGAATACCTTTAAAAGAACACGTTTGTGCGCTGAGTTACTCAAATTGAAAACGACTGTATTTTGAATGGACATCCAGACCGGCGCAATGACTTGGTGGTAAGACGCCGGCCTCCAAAGCGGAAGGTCGTGGGTTCGAATCCCGGCTGCGCCTGGTGGAGATTTTTCCGATCTTCCCGGTCAACTTATGTAATGTGCAAACCTGCTAGTGCTAGTACACGCAAGGACAAGACCAAGTGCGCACGGAAAAGATCCTGTAATCCATGTTAGAGTTCGGTGGGTTATAGAAACACGAAAATACCCAGCATGCTTCCCCCAAAAGCGGCGTATGGCTGCCTAAATGGCGGGGTAAAAACGATCATACAAGTAAAAATCCACTCGTGAGTGTACGTGGGAGTTTCAGCCCACGAACGCAGAAGAAGAAGAATAGATATCCCAGACAGTTATAGATTTCGTCCTGACCTTTCGACCCTGGGTATTTCATGCGAGATAGAGATACAGATTTAAAATTGAGCCGAGAGCTACATAGTTCGTTTTGGGCGTTGACTATATGACAATATACACGAGGCAGGTCTTAGAATTAGTGTTTGAGCGTTCTATTTTTTCAAATCTGAATGCTGTGTTTTGTAGTCGTTGCAGACCTTGATATTCTCCAACCGACATTACGTTTGTTTTTGTTGTGATAAGCGGTTTAGCGAATTTATAGCACGGAATGTGCGTGCGTAAGCTAGGCTGTAGATTGGACTTCCTCAATCCAAACGTCATGATCTGCTTTGATGAATGGGTATCTATGAAAACTAAATAAAGAATAAATACTGACGACCGAAAGTACGGACTCCTGACAGGAGAGCTGGGCGATGAAAACCGCTTGTTGATTAAAATTCATTTAATTATTTGGCCTAGTTTGGCTCAGTTTTGAGTAAATCATTGCAGGTATTTCATAATTACAGTACATCGAATGTCCCATGAATTTTTTAAGGTCGAAATCGTCAGAAAACTTTTCATAATGGCGCCTCCGATATTATGTCTTTGTCAAGGAATTTCAGGTTGCTGACCTTGGTGGTCCGGCGTTTGCTTTTTTATGCACGGGGTCTCTGCATTCACACACTCATCCATACAATTTTACACACTCAGTCATACACTATCACACACACGCATACGGGATGATGACAACACGCACTCAAACAACACACATGCCACAAACAAAAGAACATTTCACTTTTGAATTCAATCCAATCATCTTCATCATAAATCAACACAACACAAAACCTCCGGTCACACCGAAGAAGAACACACAGCTCGGCACTGAACTAACTCTTCCATCGGAATCCTTGGAAAGTTCACAACAAGAATCCCATCACTGAAGTCCTTGTTACACAGTCCGAGTGAAGCACATCTTACCGTCCTCCGCCGACACCAGATAACGTCCGCTTCCATTGTTTCTTCTTCCCCAGCTGCAGGCATTTAAAATAAAAGCTAACTACTCTCTTTAAAATAACAATACACGTTCATCCACATCACAACAAACACACTCGCATTCATCAGTCGCTCAACGCTCTCTGACGTATAACCCTCGCAAGGTCAGCCTCTCGACTATCCTTGGCACAAAAGGTCAAAAATCCCCCAAATAAGGCCTTATTTTCAAATTAAGGCCTTATTTTTCAGAAATAAGCCCTTATTTTCGAGAAATAAGGCCTTATTTGGAAAATAAGGCCTTAAATCTGTACGATCATTAAAAAATGAGGGCGTACAGAAATAAGGCCTTATTTATTTTAAGACCTTAATAAAATAAGGCCTTATTTTGGGGATTTTTGACCCTTATTTTGGCCTTATTGTTTTTCTGCGCATCACTACTGCTCACCCTGATAGCAACACACAATAACTTAATGACACATATAGACGATAACACACACACACACACACACTCACACTCACACGCACACTCACAAACGCGAACAAAGGATAATAAATGGAACAAGAGAAAACATTTCCAAACGATAAACATTATGACACTGGTTGAGATCGATTGTCGCACCTGGACTCTCCTGTACACCTTTACCTACCCTAACACATTTGCAAACACACACACACGCACACACACACACACAAAACACACACACACACACACATACACACACACACACACACACGCACACACACACACACATACACACAAACTCTCTCTCCCTCTCTCTCTTTTTCTATCATTCTCTCTCTGTCTGGCAGTCCGTCTGTCAGTTCGTTCGTCAGTCCGTCTGTCTATCTGTCAGTCCGTCTGTTTGTCTGTGTTTCTCCTCTCTCTCTTACGCCGCTCTCTCTCTCTGTACCAGCATATTACAACTGAGAGGCAAAATAATAAGACCTAACAAAAATAAGGCCTTACAAAAATAAGTACCGCACTCAGAAAATAACACCACCAAATTTTCCCTTGACAATCTTTTATGCTGTCGTTGGGTCAATTTAGGGGTTACTTTTATTTAAACGGTTGTCAAAGGAACTCCTGTGAAAAAAAAACCCACTTCAATCTGAAAAGTAGGTCAGATAGCCAAGTCACATGTCTTTTGTGGCATAGCCATTTTCAATAAAAAATGACTTGGGCATTTATTTTTTTGTTAACCCTTTCGCTGCCAATCAAAACTTGCGTATGTGCATTCCTGACTGCCAGGGAATATTGGAGTTCGGGGTGTAATAATTCACAAAAAGTTCTAGCTCCAAACTGGCAGTAGGTAGGTAAGTAAATCTTAATTGAACCAAGAATCTGTTTTTAGTGTCTAATCATGGAAATAATAATTAGTTTGGCTTATAATGATGTTTAAATATGAACTTTTGAAAAATCAGTCCGGCGCATCTTCCGGTGCCTGTGGATCAAACACAGGTGGCTGTTTTGCTTGCTCCAAGAAAGGATTATAATCACTATCATCTACTTGTTTCCAACGAATCGTCCAAAAGAAGATCTCCCCCTTCCCCTGTCAGTATCCATAATCATTTGCACCGCCTGTAGCGTCAGTCCGGCTTTGTTTTTTCCTACTACACACCGGTGACACTGTGACGGTTCCCCTACGCTTTGTGTTCGGTGCCCTGACCCTTTGTGTTCGGTTCCCACTCGGTTCCCACACGCCAAAATTCGCGGACAAGATCGAGGTACTGTCACCCAAAACATCCATTTATGGTAGTATTACGCAATGTTGCTATCTGAGAATGGTCTTGTTAGATCTGTGAGTGTTTACACTACATGCCTAGGTGCTGTTGGATTGAAGGTTTTTGATATTTTAGCCGTTATTAGGTAGAATGCCTTCCACTTTACTGCAAAACTGCATAATTCGTAGCATCGGCAAGAAATATCCTACCAAAAAATGCCTGCTTGGAACTGTCGTAGGTCCAGCAAAAAGTTCAACATGTCTGTAGCAGACAGCCCAAGTTTCAAGATTGTAGGGCCATCCAAACAGCCGTAATAATAAAAACAACAAAAGTAGTCAGTGAAATTGGCTGTGTTCGGTCCCCCCACACTTTTGTGACGTAGGCGTGACGGTTCCCATAATTCATTGTGTCGGTCCCCACTTTCTGTGTCGGACCCCACTTTCGACCTAATTTCTCTGTGACGGACCCCACAACCAGCCTATTTTGTGTCGGTCCCCACACCTTCTTGGATTTATGACTTGCCGGTTACTTGTATCATTGTATTCATTGAATCTAATTGTCTCGGAGTCTTGTGTCACATAGGAATTCTTCCCAGTTGTTGCACTTAGAGTCAAAACTCGAATCTTCAACCTTAGTGACGAGTGTTTGTCAACGTTATGAGATATAATATCATTAAAGTTCACAAATTCTTCTCCACAGTTGTAGCATCGATAATCCATTTGAACCTCTGAAACCCAAGAAGATTTTCCTTTGTTTATAACCAATGTAAGATTATTAAAAAAATATTTGAATAGAAGCATTGGCCATTGTTGTGATACTTTGATACAGTCTGTTCAACTTGCAGCAATTTGGCACATTTTTAAAATAAAAGATCCACCTGTCGTATGTGAGATTCAGTTTTCAGAGCAAAATGCTGCCCAGGGACTTCTAGTGGTGACTGAAAAAAAAAGAGTACTTGCCTATGTCAAGTATGTGTCTTTATCCACGCTTGTTGTAAGAGGCAACTTTTCCCAGCTCCTTGTGTTCATGACTGCTTTCTCTTAAAATTAATTACTTTATGACAGTCAGAATACAATGGAACAAGGCTACATAAACCCTGACAGCCTACGACAACGGCCCGACTAAGGCTCAACACCGCGCCAATAAATTCAGCATTGGGCCAATGTTGGGCCATGATTGCTCCGTTTTCGTAGGCTATCAGGGTCAAAGATACATATTGGTAAACTAGTAAAATACATGTTCAGCATCATCAGCAATACCACAAAAGGATTAAAAAAATCCTATTAGCTGTATGTCAGCGGCACAATGCAACCAGAACCAGCGTTTATGTGGAGTGATCGGGTGCTGGTCACTACCGCGAGCGTCACTACCGCGAGTACCACTACCGCGTCTCACACTAAAGTTGTGTTTCCGTACCCGCGACAGGGTTTTTCCAGCGGCGCGACGAAAATCAAGCACATAGAAAATGACCAGGAGTGTTTCCACACGCGCGACGCGTTAGCGGCGCGACAAGCGGCAAGCGACGCGATTTTTTTGAAAGGGTCCTGGAGCGATTTTTTCGCGTTGTCGCGCGGCAACGCGGGAGTTTACAGATTTTACCGCATGTTTAAAACGCAAGTACGGAAACACGTCACGCGTTTGCGCGCGTTTTCTTTTGTCGCTGCCGCTGTCGCGGGTACGGAAACAGAACTTACCGCGAGTACGACACTACCGCGAGTACGACACTACCGCGAGTATAACACTACCGCGTGTCACACTACCGCGAGTATAACATTACCGCGTGTCATTTTATGACTTCCATGGCTGAAGGCAAAGGTTGAAATGTTTCCTTGAAATATAAAACAAAAAGGCCTGGTCTATTCTCTGAACACTAATTCAATGTTTGTCATGCTAACCAAGAACTCAAAACGATCAGAACACACTATCAGAATACATATAGAATGGGTTGCTTCCAATCAAAGTTAGAACACAAACTCACAAGAAGTATTGCATGCGTTCTCTCTACGGTTATGGTACTCGCGGTTGTGGTACGCGCGGTAGTGTGACACGCGGCAGTGTTATACTCGCGGTAGTGTCGTACTCGCGGTAGTGTGACACGCGGTAGTGTTACACGCGGTAGTGTCGTACTCGCGGTAGTGTGACACGCGGTAGTGACGCTCGCGGTAGTGTCGCATAACCGGAGTGATCTGGAAAGGTGTCAATCTCTCTCTCTCTCTCTCTCTCTCTCTCTCTCTCTCTCTCTCTCTCTCTCTCTCTCTCTCACACACTCTCTCTCTCTCTCTCTCTCTCTCTCTCTCTCTCTCTCTCACACACACACACACACACTCACACACACACACTGATGTCATCTGACTTACTTGGTATCACAAAAGGTGCTGCCTTGCCGGTTTTTGCTGAAAAATAACTCCGAGACAATTAGATTCAATGAATACAATGATACAAGTAACCGGCAAGTCATAAATCCAAGAAGGTGTGGGGACCGACACAAAATAGGCTGGTTGTGGGGTCCGTCACAGAGAAATTAGGTCGAAAGTGGGGTCCGACACAGAAAGTGGGGACCGACACAATGAATTATGGGAACCGTCACGCCTACGTCACAAAAGTGTGGGGGGACCGAACACAGCCAATTTCACTGACTACTTTTGTTGTTTTTATTATTACGGCTGTTTGGATGGCCCTACAATCTTGAAACTTGGGCTGTCTGCTACAGACATGTTGAACTTTTTGCTGGACCAACGACAGTTCCAAGCAGGCATTTTTTGGTAGGATATTTCTTGCCGATGCTACGAATTATGCAGTTTTGCAGTAAAGTGGAAGGCATTCTACCTAATAACGGCTAAAATATCAAAAACCTTTAATCCAACAGCACCTAGGCATGTAGTGTAAACACTCACAGATCTAACAAGACCATTCTCAGAGAGCAACATTGCGTAATACTACCATAAATGGATGTTTCGGGTGACAGTACCTCGATCTTGTCCGCGAATTTTGGCGTGTGGGAACCGAGTGGGAACCGAACACAAAGGGTCAGGGCACCGAACACAAAGCGTAGGGGAACCGTCACAGTGTCACCGGTGTGTACTAGGGCCTGGTCGACTGTCACCGTTAGCCATTTTGACGAGTCGAGATTTATCTCCCCTACCCTGTCGCCAAGGCCGAAAATAGTCTTCAGACGCAAAACCGCGTCACCATTTATGTTTATTCATGAGAATGAGGTATCCTACCAAGCCATTGGCTGCTATTTGTGTGTCAGCAGTGACGTAGCATTTCTGGTTTACCCGTCCAAAGGCGCTGCGGCTGCACAAGCGCATGACGGGTATACCCGTCCTAAGGCAAAAATAAATGTCGCGTTCTTTTTTTTTCTACATCAGTTTAATTTTAAAAAAACGCACACACAACCGCATGTATATTTCAGTGGATTGTGGAAGAATTATCACCACCAGTAAGTCACCAGTATCTGTTTGAACGCAGCTGATGTTATCGAGACTACTACTGAGATCTCCACGCTCGCCGAGACCACACCCGAGATCACCACGCTCGCCGAGACCACTACACAGACAACCTGGCTCCACGCTGGATGTAGCTCGAACTCGCAGTGCACGGACACCGTGGCTAACACTCGCTGTTTTCACAACCAGTGCATGTGCATTCAAGGCTACTACTACTCCGTCAGTAGCAAGGCTTGCATCGAAAGTAAGTTTTGAATTGAATGGATGGATGGATGGATGGATAGATGGATGGATGGATGGAAGTTTATGGTTTAGATTCACCACGACGACGACGATGATGATGATGATAATTGTGCGTCTCCTGATAAACACATTAAAAAAAGACAACAACGACCACAACATTCAACCACTCTGCACTGCATAATATCTGTTCTCTAGCCTGCAGCGACCTGGGCAACACCTACATCCACTACGTGTCGAGCGCGATGTGGAACAACAACATCAGAGAGATGCGCGGCGTCACCGTCCAACAGTGCCAGGATGACTGCAACGCCGATGGCGCGTGCCTCAACGTGGAGTATAGCTTGAATTATTTCCCAGGCGGCAGTACATGCTACGTGCAACACGTCACGGCCAGGGAGAAACCTGGGGACTGGACCGAGACCTTATCGGATTGGAACTTCTACCAGAGAAACTGCCAGTAGAATAAACACGCTCACACGCTGGTATCTCCCCCCCCCCAAGTGTTGTACGAGTACAATGCTGGGGAAGGTCGCTTACAATGGGCCACTTTTTGCTTCATGCCTATAACTAGTTTGTTTCCGTGCGAAGAAGTTTCATTTTGTGCTTGGTGGTTGTTTTCTTATTAGTAAATCGTCAGGCCTAGTTAGAGCGAATTAGCTTTGATTAACATTCAGGAAAAAAATAAATACAGAAAAAGTCACAACTTGTCGATTAATATTGACCCGTAAAGAGGTCTTGGTGAATCATTGTAAAACGCCCACTGTACGTACTCCAAAATAACTTGTTACAACTCAGTGTACGTGTTTGACTTTTTCAAATATGCATCAGATTATTTTATTTCGGTTCGATGAAAAGATTATTTGACGCACAACATAAAACAAAAGAAACTGATTAAAAAACAGAGAGAAAATAATTAAATTATCAATTTTCGCGAACAGAAGACGGTTTGAGCGCTCAAGTACCGTTAGTTTGTCAGAACCGGAGATGGTCCAAATTAGGCGACCTTCCCCTACATGAAGCGTAGAGACTATAGCGTCTGCCGTCGCACTTCTATCAAAGAAACTGACGGCAAAATGAACATTCTCACGCTGTTTTTATGTGTTATCTAGAGCACACCGTAGACCATGTTCTATGCGTGGAGACGATCGCACTAGTACCTGAGTATTGTCGTGGAATGAAAACTCCGACGCGGGCTTTTTTGTTTTCTCTCAGTGTTAGAGAAAAGAGTTTACCATGGTTTTCTAAGCGTAGAGACTGCCGCGTTTCTAACAGAGAAAGTGCCAGCGAAATAAAAACGTGTATGCCTACTGGTGGGATTTGCGAGAAAAAAAAATGCCAGCAACATAAATCATTTGCAAAATTATTTAAGCAAAAAACTACTAGGCTGTTGATTTTGGGGATGTGTTCAAGTGAAAGAATGTTCTTATTCCACGTGAAGAGAACCACAATGTCGAGGACGCTTTGACTGCTCCATAGCAATTTTGTTTTCGTACGTCTTCAACAAGATATGTCCGAACGGTGTCAGTTCCTTGAAGACGGACTCGATCTTTGCTTTGAAAAGTAATATCTGTATATCGCCTTGTCTTGTTCACACTTCTCGGAATGACAGAGCTCCAATCTGTGTCTCTGTCTCTGTCCGAAAGCTCCTCTCTCCGCCCCCCCCCCCTCCTGCCGACTGTCTTTACTTCGTGAAAACAAATATATCGAAATATCAAACGATGTCGTAACATTCAATATATAGAGCACTGTTTCGAGTGCGCGAATTTGGTAATTTCCCTTGACTACTCGACTCGATGTTGTCAGCTACAGGGCGCTGGGTCCTTGGTGACGCAACTGACGTAAACCAGCTAAGCACTTTTTTTTTTAAATTCAGCACAGGAAAGACGCAGCACCTGGATGATTTTTCACTTTGATTTGATTAATTAGCATACTTGTGCTTAAAAAAAAAGCAAATCGTGTCGTGTGCGTCTAAATTACGGTACAATGGATTCACCCGCTAATTCTTCGAAATAGTGAAATTCGCCAGAAACTCCTCCAACTAAAATTAATGGTTAAATCAATGGTTTGTTCCTTTTAGGCGATGATCAGTGTTTTCTTTTATAGGGGTTTAGCGATAGTCACTCTCAATGGAAAAGACAGTACAATAATAGTCCAAATCCCCCCCCTCCCCCCCCCCCGGGTGATGGCTTATCTGGTTATATCTATCTATCTATTTAAACTGACACAAGGCAGGAAATATGACTGCACAGGCAAAATGTCAGATGATATACGATTGTAAGTTTTGAAAAAACAAAGTCAGAGTCACATGTCATTTGCATTTTATTCTGATTTATTTCTAAGTGCACATGTATGCTTTTGACAAAGCTTCATGCTGTAGAATCCTTTTGCTTCGAATAAACTTACGAAAAACACTTATGCGATTCGTAAATGCCTTGCACGTTAGCACGCACACTCGCACGCACGCACGCACGAACGCACGCACGCACGCACACACACACGCACACACACACACACACACACACAAACACACACTCACTCACACACACGCACACACACAGACACACACTCACTCTCACACACACACACACGCACACACACACACACACACACACACACTCCCCCCCCCCCCCCCACACACACACACATAAAACCGGTTTCACGTTAAACCGGGGTTTAGAGCAACTAGCAGTCGTGAGCGACCACCATCTCACGAGAGAGCTTTGCAGCTGAATCTAAAATTACTCATTTTATGAAAAGGAACAAGAATATCAATTTCACTTCCCATTTTACCAGCGCCCGGAAAGGTTTTAAAGAAAAGACAGAAAGCTATTTCGTAGCAGAATATACATTCTTGTATGGTTTTCAAAGTAACAGCTTTTGTCTGTATGCATCATTATTTTCAAGAAACAGTGTTCTGTTTCAAAAATCTATTTATCAACATAATGTATTGGCATAACAGTGGTACCTGCGATGTGCCTACAATCAGACCTAGGACACCTCCCACGATTAGATAGGACAACTGACATATGTCTTTCACACACAATCGCGCCACAACATCAGAGGCACAAACGCAGAAAGTTAAAGTTTATTTGAAGCTATAACCGCTCGGCTTTACACACACACACACACACACACACACACACACACACACACACACGCGCACACACACACACACACACACACACACAAACACACACACACACACACACACACACACACACACACACACACACACACACACACACACACACATCATACATCAAACAAATCAACATATCATATTTTGTGTGTGTTTTATCTAAGTATTACTGTAAGCAACAGTATTTGTCGATGCTTGGGTGCTTCTTTTTCCCACGTTTTCCCACGGCCTCTGATGTTGTTCGATATATAGAAGTTCGAATAAATGTTTTACTTTGTCAACGATTTTACCTCCCATCAACTAATTCTTCTTATTTTTGATTCCCGTGCGTCACTGTTATTGAAATGTCACCACGGCGACAAACAAGCAGACTAAAGTGTAGTTGAGAAGGTAGAACTGCCAGAAGAGTCAATCAATCAATCAATACGAGGCTTATATCGCGCGTATTCAGTGGGTACAGTTCTAAGCGCAGGGACTTTATTTTTTTTAAATTTGTTTAATGCAATTTATATCGCGCACATATTCAAGGCGCAGGGATTTATTTATGCCGTGTGAGATGGAATTGTTTTACACAATACATCACGCATTCACATCGGCCAGCAGATCGCAGCCATTTCGGCGCATATCCTACTTTTCACGGCCTATTATTCCAAGTCACACGGGTATTTTGGTGGACATTTTTATCTATGCCTACACAATTTTGCCAGGAAAGACCCTTTTGTCAATCGTGGGATCTTTAACGTGCACACCCCAATGTAGTGTGGTGGTAGGACGGGGGGGGGGGGGGGGGGTGGGGGGGTGAGGGGGGGAGGGGTGGGGGGAGGGGGGGAGGGGGTAGGAGAGGTGCAGCCATTAGTGGCATTGATAGTACCTTTGTCTATACAACTCCACAAACATACACCTGTCGTGAGCGGACACCTGCGATATAGGACCACTGTTGATTGGTTCCAATGGTGTCCTCTCATAGCAAGTAGGGGAGACCGGGGCTAGTCCGCCCCCGGGGCACATCCGTCTTTGTCTGTTTATTCTTACGTTTGCCACCTTTTAGTCATTCACACCATGTGAGAGTGGTGTCCGTTCTTCCCGCCATATCCTGCAGAAGTTCAAAGTTGCGCGCCCATATATAATAATAATAATAATAACGATTACTTATATAGCGCGTAAACCTCGTGGTGACGAGCCCAGAGCGCTTTACACTTACACAATCATAATACAAACAAGGAAAGAGAACTAAATCCGAATAAATTCAAACATGGTCACACACACCCACACACGCACGCACACACATGCACACACACACACACACACGCGCGCGCACACACTCACACACAATCTTTCTTTCGTCATTGTATATATCGTGAGTACAGATCACAAAAAGTGTTTTTCTTCATTTTTGTGACATGAATGCATTGGAGTTGACTTAGGTTTTGATGCATTACCTCTGAGAACAAATACTTAGTCTTGGTGTCGAGTGAAAAAGTGTTAATTAAGGTCGAGTTCTGACGAAAGTTTTGCTTCTTCCTTCCCATGTTGTGCTCGCTATCTGGCACTCGAGTTGCCTGCCCGTGCGGGGGCAAGTCCGCCTATTTGTCATGGGGCATGTCCGCCGTGAGCAGTATGTACAACAAATGTTCATGCGAACACAAAAACTGTCTGCACATTGATATGTGACCCTCCACCACGGAATGAGTCGCATGTCACCTCGCGCGGTTCTGCGCTAGGCTTAATATAAGTCCAGGGGGTGTCTGGTAACGGTGTGAGGGTCACCTTAGTCACAGGCTTATAACTCAACAAGTTTTTGCTCTTTTCTAAAACGGTTTTCACCACTGGATAGAGCATAAAAAACTCTTTAGAAAAATGTAAAAATATGAAAATCATGTGTAGCCAAGTGGCGTACCTAGTCTTTTTTGTGTAATTATCTCCTGCCCGACCCAGTTGCCTCCCCTGTCTATTATCTTCCCCTGACCCAAGTTGTGTCTCCCGCAAGGATTATTGTGTGTTTACTATCGTAGGGTAGACTCTTGACCGGATTCCTTTCTAACCTCTTATCCCAGATTTAGGTGGTCGTTATGTAATGTGCCGACAGACTGTCTGGGTAATCGTTGGACTCGGCGTTTTGTCAAGTGGGTGTCATTTCTTTTGACAGGGTGGCTTGGAGGTTTTAGTCTCTTACCCCTCCCCCCTTCTTTGTAACTGGTTGTAATCTAATGAGCCTTATCCGGTGTGCGTAATATTTCCGGTGTGCACGGCAGACAGGCCCCTCTTTCCCCTTCAGCTAGTGTAACTACTTGTAATATTTCCGGTGTGTGACACCCCTGTAACGATTTCTGCCTCTTTAACGATCCCTTTCATTTGGCAGGCAATCTTAAGTAGAACGCCCCCCCGTTGTCTGACACCGGGTATCTTTCCTATTGGCTATTGGGAATCGGAGTTGACCAGCCTTTAAAAGACTGAGCATTTAGGCTAGAGGGGAGACGCGTTTAGTGAGACCGATCATCGAGTGAGCTGGGTGCTGCTCATATGTTGTTGTCGTGAAAGTGTCGAACCTCTGCCCAAATTTATCGCGACTTGTGAATTCGTCCTCTTGTGTTTCGCGACTAGCGTCAGCAGCAGTTTTGTGTTCCTTTTACGTGTGCTCACTGAGGAGAATCTGTAAGTAACTAAATGCTTTATTCATTCCTTATGCTGTATTCTTTCCTTATGCTCTATTCTTATGTTTCAGTTGATGCTATGATGTTTGCATATACTTGTACATTTTGACCGGCGTCCCCCGTGTAATGACAGAGCGCCCCCCTTCCCATGTTGTTCCTCTGTTCGGTGTGTCCCTTTTTCCCTTTTGGGGAAAACACATATACACATTTTGTACTAGCATTCCACTGGGCTAAATAATGTCTAGCACATAAAACTCGCGCGTGTATCGTAACCCATGTGTATCGTTGCCATTTTTCCCCATTTTATCACATATTATTTCTGGAGATCAGTAAAGTCTGAGTAGTAGTCGGTTAAAAGCCCAAAGTTAAGCCCTCAGTGCCATTGGCCCGTAAAGCTACCTATTTACGATTTAGGCGCAGAAACCCCTACAATTGATGAACGGGAATTATGGTTGACACATATATTTTGGGTAATGAACTCGTATCATGAGTTTGATGAATTCAGGCATGAGAATGATAGAGATCTTCTGAGTTAAGATTTCAGACAATAGGAAGATATTGTCTACAGGCTGCACAATTTTGACTATTAATTCTCATGTTGCACTTTAAAGACGCTTGCCTACAGAAGAACTTTGCGACTGAAACAACTTAACATTTTGTGCAGTCGCATAGATGCAAAACATACTTAATAATAACAATTATTTTGCAGTTGCGGTTCATGCAGTTGGTTAATTTATGTAGAGCATTTTCCTATGCAAGGCTTAGGCCTAAGGGAAGATGTTGGTTACTTCCCTTGACATTAGCTGTTGTGGAGTTGTTTAACTCACTGTGGATTCTCTTTCAGAGAATGCTGTGTCTGCAGGATTTTGGCTGTATTGTTACTTGTCTATATTTGTCATGATTATTTTGACAAATGATACAGTCATACATTCATAGGTTTATTGTGGAATGTATGTATGGTTAGGATGCATTGGTATGAATGGTGCGTTTTACTTGTTATGCCATGTACTTATATTATGTTTTCTTTTCTTTTCATGTGTCATCAGACACTGCTTTCTGGTGTCTACTTTCTGGTGTTTGCTTTCTGGTGATACGTTAAGTAAAAGTCACGTTATCGCAACCTCTGTCTTGGCGTCTCATTTATGCTTCCTGGCCTATTTCCCCCCTTCCACTCCACCCTATCACACATGCAAAGGTGACATGCGAATCATTCCGTGGTAGAGGGTCACATATCAGCTACACATTTGTCTTGATGTAAAATTAAAAATCAGTCTTCTAGTTCATCAAACTCGCCAGATATGCTACCAAAAGCATAAAAGTAGGCGGACTAGCCCCGGTCTCCTCGCCAGTTATGCTACCAAAACCATAAAAGTAGGCGACTAGCCCCGGTCTCCCATAACGTAATTTTGTGTTACATTCTTTCGTATTTTGTCATTTGCATTTTTGAAGCTGAATATTGAAGGGAATTAAAAAAGCTTTCCCACTAAAGCTTGCCCACTACTAGTCTTGTACATACTATGGGATGAGAGCGGCGGACTTGTCCCACCCTGTAGGCGGACTTACCCCGACTTGGGGCAAGTTCGCCTACGTTAGGGTAGGTCTACTTAAAGCAGTATGTACAACAAATGTTCATGCGCACATCAAAACGGTCTGCACGTTGATATCAGCTACACATTTGTCTTGATGTAAAATAAAAAATCAGTCTTCTAGTTCATCAAACTCGCCAGTTATGCTACCAAAAGCATAAAAGTAGGCGGACTAGCCCCGGTCTCCCCTACACACGAAGGGGGATAAGCCACTAGCAGGTCTGCACATAAGTTGACCTGGGATATCGGAAAAATCACCATACTTTAACCCACCAGGCGGCCGCGGCCGGGATTCGAACCCTCGACCCTCCGATTAAGAGGCCGACGTCTTACCACCCCGCCACAGCGCACGTCTGAAACAAGAAATTGAAAAACAAATTGATTGGCACCACTTTCAGTGGGCAAATTGCTTGGGAAAAAAGGTGGTAAATGATAAAGCCCAAGGGCAAAAGCAGCTTCATGAAATCGATTTGTTTGAGGCGATGTAACGCGGACTTTAAACTGTAGACGCACTGACATAAGCGGGTCACAATCAAGGTTGTGGAGTCATGCTGACATCTCCTGGCCCAGGAAGAAGTAACGTACTGTATTGAGGGCTTGCTTCGCTCTCTCTGTCTGTGTTTGGATCTGTGCGTGTGCCTATGCTGTGTGTGCATGCGTGCATACGTGTGTGTATGCCGTGTGTGTGTGTGTGTGTGTGTGTGTGTGTGTGTGTGTATGTATGCTTTAAATTTTTCACCGTGCGTTGCAATTTACAGTGTTTTTAATCATTTTTGCTTAACTAAGGTAAAAAATGTTCCCCTGTGTAAAATAATTTTATTTTGAATGATAATAAAAATACTCATTTTGATTCTGTGTGATGCTTCTCGGTATTTTGCATAAAACAGCACTATCACACTGTTCACGGTTTCATGAACGCTGTGCGAGAAAGTGTTCCACACTCTCGTGTGGCTGTTTCGTTCACTTGCACACACAGACACTCACACACACTGTTACACACTGTTAGCAAATGCACGCACGTACGCACGCACGTACACACACACACACACACACATACACCCACACACACACATACACACACACACACATATATATATACACACACACATACACACACACATACACACACACACACACACACACACACACGCAACACTATTTGACGATTCTTGGGTACTTATTCTTCCCAAGTTTTCCCACGGCTTCTGATATTGTTCGATAGATAGAAGTTCGATTAAATGTTTGATTTTACAATAATTAAACGTCCCATCAACTGTTTTTTGTTGTTGCTGCTTCCTTATTCCCACACGTCATTGTTATTAAAATGTCACCATGACGACTAACAAGCAGACCAAAGTGCAGTTCTGTAGGTACGACTGTCAGAAGAGTAGGGGGTAGGGGGGGGGGGGGGGGCGGAGTAGCCTTAGTGGCATTGCATATGTATATATTTTGCCACGTTCCTCTCAGGGTGACATTAGCGGCTCCAAAACTGCCTCGTACTTTCACCTTTTCTGAGAGGCATTTTAACGGTACTTTGAGGCTTTTAACAATCACCTTTCACTTTTCCCAGACAAAAAAGATCACACCAGAATCACATCGAAAACTGTGAAACAGCTTTATCAGTTCACCGACTTTAAGTTTTTATCAATAAGCTTTTGACAATTTTCAGACAAAAGGAGTACATTAAACATCTCGTAAATTGTATATATTTATTACTTTTAGACTTTTTTTAAGCTTTCAAATGTTACAGTCAAAGTACAGTAGAATCACATAACAAAATTGTTTGAAAAATCCATTGCTTTGAGGCTTTTTCAATAAGCTATCAAATTTCACAGCGAAAGACAATACCTACAAATGTCTTGACATTCGTCAAGATGCGTCATCGTACTTTCTGCGGGATGCTTCCAGTTTTATTCGTCTTGACGTTTGTCGTCTTCGTTCAAGGTCAGGGCGTCACACAAAACAAAGCTGATCGTATCCCGTCCCTCTCCGGGCTTATTTTCACCGACAACTTGTTGTTCAGCCAAGCTGTCGTGTCCACTGTGGCGTGCGCAAAACTGTGCCTTAAGACAGAAACCTGCACGACTTTTACACATCGGAAGGCGACTCCTACTACCCTCAGTGCTTGTCGTGGGCATTCAGGGTATTTCACGGCAATATCTCCTGGTGAAAATATTGCAGGGACTGGTGTGTACCACTTTCGTGAGATAGAAGGTGAGTATAAGTTCCCTCCTAATGGTGGAGATAGTCGCAAGAACAGAGAGAGAGAGAGAGAGAGAGAAAGAGAGAGAGAGAGAGAGACAGACAGACAGACAGACAGACAGACAGACAGACAGACAGACAGACAGACAGACATAGAATGAGAAAACGAAAAATTAACTGAGTCTGAAGCAATCATTTTATGTGTGCATGCACAGTCGTTTATTGAAGTCCATAAACGTGTGACAGTTTTTTTTTAATCATCACACAAAGCTGTAAAACGTCTGTTAAAATGCTCGAAAAGCTAAGACGTTTTACTCAGAGTGCTTTGGTTTAAACAAATCCTGTATTCATTATGGGGGCGAGGACGCCCCCATTCTATACGGATAGTTTCGAGGTTGACCATGGGCAGCGCCATTTTGTTGTGAAATACGTCATCAGTTTGTGTACACAGGAAGTTGTGACATCCGTCACCCTATGGGAGGGGTGACGTCAAAATTGTTCATCTGTAGAAAGTTGTGAAATCCGTCACCCTATGGGAGGGGTGACGTCAAAATTGGTCATCACAGAGTTTGTGTAACACAGGAAGTTGTGAAATACGTCACCCTATGGGAGGGGTGACGTCAAAATTGTTCAACAAAAACATGATATGTCGCTTTGTGCAGGGTCAACTGCAACAAACTCAAACCGAGCCATTCATACCTAGCTGTATTTGAGTGACTTATATACCCGACATTTTTATTTCTTATTTTTAGCACAGGTGTAGGAAAAATCATGAACCAAAATGTTATTTATTTTCTAATTTAACATTTTTTTTACAAATATGACCATGGTCTTTTAAACATACAGTGACATTAAACATTGTTATGTTAAAAAAAAGAAAAAAGAAAAAAAGCTTTTGTGCACAAATCAGAAAATACATTGTACATTTTACCTACAGGCCAAACCGTGAGTGTCTGTGGCAAAGCCCGACCCAGGAAATTGCACTGATCTAAATTGTCAAGAACAGGCGCTTGCATTTGGATGTGTCCAATGATAGTAGGTTTGGTTGTGATCAATCAGAATAATGTAGGAATAAAAATGTATGACAGTTTAGTATGATGACATGTAATTCACATATGCTGAAATATGATATTATACATCATGTAATATTATTATGGCTGTTGCCATGACCATGAAACCCAACAAAGGTTTAATGTAATGTAATTCAAAATACCAAAACCGAGCACCTATTAATCTCGTCTTTGCGCGTGAAGATTGAGGCCGTCTGCCAGTAGCGGTTAGGTCATACAGTGGAACCCCTCTCTAGCGACCTTTAAAATGTTGACAAAAATCGGTCCTTGTGGAGGGGGGTCCTTACAGAGGGAGGGGGGCGGAGTCAGGGGGCCACAAAGAAAGTCAGATTTAAAAAAAAAAGAAAACAGAGAAGTTTGAGTTGCTGACGACCGTTCCCTCTGAAAGCAAACTGCTTCGATTTCATGTTTGTCCTTGGTGTCCACCAGTTCTGGTGCATGTACTACCCTGGCCAAGTTTCCTCTCAAGACATCAAAGAGACCGCCCCAGTATACTCTACAGCCTCTGGGCGAACCACCTCTCATAGCTAAAACTGGGTCAATGACCCCTGGGAAGAAGGTCAGTGTCTATAAAATTTTACTCCTAGGCCTGCGGCCAGGGGGGGGGGGAGTATACCGGTACCATTTGAGAATCAGACCAAATGAGAATTGAACCATTTGAGAACATCCTTTTTTTTCAATCACTACATCGAAGGCCTGCGGCCCGGGGTTCACATGGGTTGGTTTGTTTGTTTGTTTCAAACCCACACCCATATACACACATTTCCCATTTAAACCATTTGTCGGCCCCCTGTCGATATTTATCGACTAAGTTCCTTGTTGGTATTATCGTGACATAATATACAATATTTATTTGACATTGAGGATCCGTACTCAAGCACAAAGCTAATATTAGCGAATTCATAGGGAAACGTCAAAGAAGTGAACACGATGGCGGACAAAATCAAATTACTACTAAGTTGAGAATAGTTATGCAAACGGAAGAGCAAGACACACAAAAAATATGGGGTGGGGGTGGGGGTGGGGGGGGGGGGGGGTAGTAGTACAGAAAGTGGTAAAACAATTGGAAAAAAAGAAAAAAGAAAAACAGGGAGAAGAAGAGGAACACATGGAAGACATGGAGACATGAGTGCTTTTTTCATGTGGACATAATATCCTGAAAGTGTAATAGCAATCCACTGGGTCGTCACTGAAAAAAGAGTTGTCGTTTTTTCTTTAAAAAGTCGGTTTTTATTATTTTCTTTTACATCCGTTTACTTTCGTTAAAATAACACCCGATTTATTTTTGTGGATTGTGGAATAAACATCACCACTGATAAATTACCAGTTTCACTTTGAACGCAGCAGCTGTTATCGAGACCACACCCGAGATCACCGCGCTCGCCGAGACCACTGCACAGGCAAACTGGCTCCTCGCTGAATGAAGCTCGGACTCGCAGTGCACGGACACCGTGGCTGACACTCGTTGTTTCGTCAACCAGTGCATGTGCACTCAAGGCTACTACTCTGACTCCGTCAGTAGCAAGGCTTGCATCGAAAGTAAGTTTTGAATTGAATGGATGGATGTATATTTAAGGTTTAGATTCATGACGACGACGATGACGATGACGATGATGATGATGACGACGACGACATCGACGACGACGACGACGACGACGATGATGATGATGATGATGATGATGATGATGATCGGAACGACGACAAGGAAGATGGCAATTGGGACGGGAAAAAACTCATGACTACAACGCCGAGGACGATGACCCTTGCCTGTTGTGTGTCATAATTCTGATAAAAACAACATGAACGACAACGACTTTCAACCACTCTGCACTGCATGATATCTGTTCTCTAGCCTGCAGCAGCCTGGACAACACCTACCTCAACTACGTGTCGAGCGCGATCTACGGCCACAACATCAGACAGTTGAACGGCGTCACCCTCCAACAGTGCCGTGGAGTGACACCGGCTACATTAAATGCAACGTGCAGCACGTCACGGCCAGGGAGAAACCGGGGGACTGGGGCGAGACGGACCCGCGATGGAGCTTCTACCAGAGAAACTGCCAGTAGATTGGACATGCTAACACGCTGATACCCCCCCCCCCCCCCCCCGTGTTGTACGCGTACAGCGGAAGGTCGCTTAATATGACCCCTTTTTGCTTCATACTTATAATTAGTTTTTCTTGCGAAGAAGTTTCATTTTGTGCTTGGTAGTTGTTCTCTCTCTAGTAAATCGTCAGGCCTAATTAGAGCAAATTAGCTTTGATTAACATTCAGAAAAAATCACAACTTGTCAATATTAGGGGCCTGGAGCCCAATGCATAGCCCTTCCATACTTTTAGGATTTCATAGCGCTGTGGAGCGCTTAGCTATGAAACGCACTATAGAACTCAGCGGTCCGCATGCATGAGGTGAAATAGTGCCTGCTATAGCTAAGAGCGGCTCTATTTTTAACACGTAGATAGTGGAAGGGATTCCCCGTCATCCTGTGTCTCTGCGCATGCGTCAAGCTTTGTGATGCTTCGCGGCGGGTCAGTTTTACACCATTTGCCGCAGACAGTTTGGAAAGCCCGTCTCCTGAAAAAACTTGGCTTTCGTGGTTTGGAAACTATGTACCCTCGCCATAAAGGTATAAGTCACTCTCTTGCTTGTTCTGCATGCTGTGTTTGATGTTATAAATTTCCGTATTATTATTATTATTATTATCATTATTATTATGTACCGCGATCAGTTCGCCACACACATCTTGAAAAGATCCGCACGCGTAAAAACTGGCCCAAAGTCAAGATAACCCGCAGAACCGGCGGCAATGCACCCTTTCGATTCGGCAGTTCCGAGTTGCTCGTACAGTTCATCCGTGATTGCATGAATGTCCTGCCGACGAAAGCGGAATTTTCTGTACAGTTCCACGTCGTCGTAACGATTCAGTGGATGTAGGCGGTCAAGAAAGATCCGGTTGCTTCTCAAATTTCTTCTCATCCTGAATCGGCATGAAAGCAGCCGCCATTTTAAACGCTCCAATAGCGGGTTCCATAATTCTTATTGGAAGGAGGGGCCTGCTATAACTTTATGGCCGACATAAGGCTCTATGCGCGGTCTATGCATTGGAAATAAGAAACATTATGGAGTCCACCGACTTTATTGCCGTGACGTCATCAAATTAGGCTCCTATGAAGGGGCCATGCATTGGGCTCCTGGGCGCTTAGTATAGACCTGTAAAGAGGTATTGGCGAACCATTGTAAAAAGCCTACTGTACTCCAAAATAACTTGTATTAAACACAGAGAGAAAATGAATTAAATTATCAACTTTCGCGTACAGAAGACTGTTTTGAAAGTTTCATGGCTAATTGTAAGTTATTTTCTACAAGCTGCTAAATGCATGACTGAAACCAGTCTTTATCTGTTCCTTTCCTCTATGTGTTAAAGGTGGTCCGTATTAGAGACACACAAATCCTTTCAAATTTTGGTATGGGGTGGGGGAGTCGGTGGGTGGGTGGGGGGGGGGGGGGGGTTCGGCGACAGTCAGTCTCAATTGAAAAGACAGTGAAATGATAGTCGAAATCCCAATGGGTGATGGCTTATCTGGTTATGTCTATCTATATATTTTATACTGACACGAGGCAGGAATATGACTGTACACGCAAAACGTTAGACGATGTACGATTGTAAGTTTTGTAACGAAGAGTCTGAGTCTTATGTCATTTGCCTTTTCTTCTCAATAATTTCCAAGTGTACGTGTATGCTTCTGACAATGCTTAATGCTGCAGAATCTTTTTGCTTCGAGTAAACTTATGGAACACACTTATGAGATTCGCAGTTGCCTTGCACGCAAAAACGCACGCTCGTCCGCAGACACGCACGCACGCACGCACGCACGCTAACACACACACACACACATACACACACCACACACACACACACACCACACACACACCACACACACATATACACACACACACACACCACACACACACACACACACCTCACACACACACACACACACACCACACACACACACACACACACATCACCCTTAAAAATCAGCGTCTTCCCACTTCCAGACACAAGCGTTTCAGACACAGAATGTGCCATCAGACACGCATAGGACCTTAGACAGCCGAGGCTGTGGCATCTAAGGCTCTTCAAGGACTCACCTGCGCAGAGTCAGTGGCGCTGCATGCTGCATGACGAGTACTTGGCCTGTTGTTTTGTCACGCAACGTGTAGCGAGCTGTGCAAAAAAAATTTAAAAAATCGTTGACGCCGCTGTGCTGCCGAAGACTACAATCATTCCTATTTTTGACGCTTGCAGTGTCAATGCAGCTCAATGCAGCGGGATCCCAACCAATCAGAGCGATGTATTTCAAGGGGGACAATCTGCTCTTTTGTCAAAGAGGAATTCGTGTCTCTTCATGTCAAATTTTGTCAACGCTTGTAGACGGCCATTTATCCATAAATGCTTCCCAGGTGTTGCGCGTGTGTTCATGTCATGCATAGTCAGGCCCTCGTTACGTGTTAAATACAGTCATTTTAGTACAAATAGCAGATACTGATAAAGATTTCAATCGCTGTGAGATCGCATCGATGCGTTCTACTTGATATCTCTTCAATTGTTAACTTTCTTCGGTTGTCCTCACACACACACACACACACCCCCCACCCAACACGCACACACACTGTTGCGTGAGCTCCACTCTTTCCAAGACAGGGAGTGTTTAAACAGAAACGTGTAATAGGCTACTGCTAACTTAAAAACCTGCGAGCAAAATTGAATTCACCCAAGCTGCTTGCAATGGAGAAGAGGATTTTTATTTAGATGAAAACAGATGGCGGTCCTGTTTCCTCCCGTTCTTGTCCTAGCACCAAGCTGTGTTGTAATCAACTTTATTGATGACCGACGGCTTTTATAATTATTGTTTTGATAAAATCTCATGATTTATAATGACTTCATTTGAGGGCGTTTGTGTGTGTGTGTGTGTGTGTGTGTGTGTGTATGTGAATGTGTGTATCTGTGTGTGTGTGTGTGGGTGTGGGTGTGGGTGTGTGTTTGTACGTGAGATTGTGTGTGTGTGTTTGTTCGTGTGTTTGTGCGTGTGTGTGTGTGTGTGTTTTGCGAAACATTCCTGCTGTTTTCTTCACATGTGTTTGCTGCATACAACTTTAAACACAGGACCTTGTCTGACTGCATTCTTAGAGTTACGATGTAACAGCCATACGCTGCAAACTCGAAGAATTCACTTGATTTCGATCGTAAATTGCAAATATTCTTTGTCATTATAAAAAATCAACAAATCATAACAAATTCCGTTGGACTTCTGAATTCCAACAGTAAATGTATACTGTGCCTTGGGCTCTGACATGCCGGAAGATTTATAGTATACATGTGACCTTCACATGCAAATATCATTTCTCAGCCAATGATGACAAAGGCACCTGACATCCATGCAAAATGCCACCCCTCTCAGCCAATGAGACCGCCTCCCTGAGGCACGGTGAGGTAGAAGGTGGGCGCGGGGAGGCCGGTGACGGAATCGTAGACAGCGCACTGCAGCAGGTGACAGGGGCTGGTCCTCCACGCGTAACGCACGACCTGCATGTGCTGCGACCCACACCCGCTGCTGTCCACTGTCACGCTGGACTGGCTGTGTGCTGTAATCGGCGCGGCTATGGCGTTGTTTATCATGTTACAGCTGCCGCTACAGCAGATCTGTTAAGAGTTTAGAAACAGATATTACGATCATCATCATCAACATCATTATCATCATCATCATCATCATCATCATCATCAAGTACAATCAAGAGCTACTTCTTGATGTTCACATTTGCTGTAAAGCTGGAGCCGAATCCCAGGAACGGTACAAACCAGATGTTAAACGTATCGAACTATTGCTGAAGGCAGCTTTCATTTTTGAAAAGTTCGAAATAACCCATGTCATTGGTTAAAAACGCAGGTGTCCTCTCTTTAATTTGTTTTGGTGTGTTTACGACAGGATATCATCAAGACTTGTAATAGCTATGTCTGAGAAGCTTAAAAACGTATCATCCTAACACACACACACACACACACACACACACACACACACAAACACACACACACACGCACACACACACAGACACACACACACACACACACACACACACACACACACACACACACACCCACACACATTTACACACATCGCACATATACACACCTCAATACCATGAGTGTTGCGAATGTCCAGATGAGCAGAACCGGCGTCGAACTCAATGGTCAGGGTGTTCCCAGAGGTTAAGATCTTAGTAGGGAAAGGCCCCTGGAATTTGACCCCCTTGTGGCCGTACGCCACGTTCAGTGCGCTCTTCACTAACCGCTGGGCTACCTCCTGCTTGTAGCGAGGATGGATCCTGGGTAAAAAAATCATAATAATCTTTTCTTTTTTTTTTTAAATTCTGAGAATATTTCAGGCATAGTTTTTCAAGGTATTAAAATGACTACTGAAAATTGAAGACTCCTTTCCCTGTTTAGACACGCAGCAAAAAAAAAAGTACCGATATCGAAAATTGAAATCCAGATCACTATGTAAACCTACGCGATGTAGGGAGACTGGAAATCGGGGAGATCCATGGCCACGGCCATGAAGACGTTGTGCTGGTCGCTGTTGGGGCTGTAGCCGTGGTTGGCTGTCTGGGACCAGCGCAGTGCCGGGAAGCCTCCCACGTAGCCCTTGTCATCAATGGCTCCCAGCTGTAAAATGATCGGTTGCAACATGTTTGGGATAGGGAGGGATAAAAAGATTGGTCATGCAAGTACAACCCAAGGAAAGTGAAAGCGCGGTTTCAATTTCACGGATATCCTCATCATAAGCACATTTTTAATCAACACAACGAAAATATCTATATATACGGTATATTTGTTTTGAGATTTGTGAAAATGTTGAAGAAATACGTTCACGCCACTTTTTAAAAAAATGTGTTATCTTGGGTACTATTAGAAGAAAGAGCAACATTAGTCATAACATCGAATGACAGTTTCATTCTCGAATGTTTTAATAACCTTTGTGAATATTTATCACACAGTCTTGACCGAGCAAAAGACTGCTGGATGAAGTTTCGAAGAGATAGCTTAAAAACTGCGGTCACCACAGTACCTCTTCGATTGTTTAGGCGTCACTGAATAGAGCTTAAAACTTAAGAAAACATCACTTGCAAATACCCATGAACATTTCTATATCAAATGTCATGCAAGTCCGTTCAGTGGATTGAGGACACTTACTCCACATGCATACGCACATACATGTATACCGACAGACAGACAGACGCACGCACGCACGCACGCACGCGCGCGCGCACGCACGCACGCACGCACACACGCACGCATACACACACAATATGCACCCACAAACTCACTTACACACACACACACACACACACACACACACACACACACACACACACACACACAGTTAAATCAGTCACACATTGACTGAATGGAACAGCTAATTATTTCCAAAGACAGACAAAAAAAGACAGACACAAGGATGGTACTCACCTGAACGTAACCAAAGGGGAAGTCAGCTCGTGTCTGTCCCATGGATTCCCTGTTGAACTGAGCTCTCCACTCCCTGATCATGGCTTTCTGCTGGCAGTCATACTCCGCCGTGTGGTCCGCGTTGCTCTCCCCTGATCCAGCACAAGGAAAAAAGTCTATGAAAGTAAGGAAATTTAAAAAAAAAAAAGAAAGTCTGTTTAAGGTAACATAGGCACACAAAAAAATAGGGTCGGTAGGTCGGGATTTATTTTTTTTAAATTTGTTTTTTCCCTCAAAATATATTTTTAAGTTATTTTGCCAAAAAACAGACTTTTTTTTTTAAATTTAAATTTTAAATTTTTTTTTCTTTCCCCAAATGCCATAAAAAAAGAGGCTAGGATCGCGCGAAAAAATAGGGTCGGTCGGGATACCGTAAACAGACTCTTTTTTTTTTTCCTTATCATACAACAAAATGAGGCAGAGCGCTGTTTAGAGATCTGATAAACAAAGGGAAGTAAGCGCTCTAAATGCATAGACATGTGTTAGAGATTAATTGAGAGTTATTCGGAACAAGCGACTTTCATTCTTATTTTTATTTTTATTTTTTATTTTTAAATTTTTTATTTTTTTTAAAGGCACAGTGCAGCCTTTGTTTTGCGTTTTTGTTGCAACTGAGTGCATTTACAGTTCAAAAATCCTCCTATGGTAGTAAAACAAACCCAAAACTACACAACGACGACATCTGTGAAGCTCGACAGTTTCTTGTTCACGCGAGTGCATAAATTAACCTAGTTATTACGTGGTGTTTGGTCGGAGTTCGATTCAACTGAGTGATTCCGGCCTCCATTTTGTTTTACACAAACTCATGATGACGCCTGACATTGTTTGCTAGTGACTGTCTTTTAATTGTGCATGATGTGGTGATCTACCTGATCTAAATTTAGATCCAAAAATAGGTCAAGACCAGCCGGGTCCGAGTACGAAATTAATTCGTAAAAAAATGCAGTTCTTGACTCTTTGGGTGCAAGTCAATGAAACTTGGTAGTTCTTCTAACGGATAGCTGCCTGAGGTATGACTAAAAGCCCCAGGGGTTCCGGTCCGTGCACATGGATTCGACAAGTTCAGTACCTTTAAACCTGCCGCGTTGTCCGCTTTTCTTTCACCTGTGCCAGCAGTTGTGAAAAATTCTCGCGTGATCCGAGTTGCTATCACCTGGTCCGGCAATGTGAGAATATATGAATATACGTATGTTTCATTGGAGCACACTTTTTGTTTAACAATGCACAAGTGTATTAACCTCCCGCGGTGTGGATCGCGTCGCTTTCAAAATGTTTCAGCAAAGTGAAATGTTTTTATGAAAGTCCCCTTCGCCGATGGTTGGTTTGCTTTGCGACTCGGTTTTATTCCTAAGACACAATACAGATTCGATGCAGTTTTATTTCAAGAAATGCATTTTTTTTTAAACATGCCCGCAGTTATAACTGTAAACTTATGATCACAAAAAGTATGAGTTTGTGTACCCTGATACCAAAGGACTCCATACATGGTCATGGCACGAAGTGCATAAATCTTGGCGTTCCACAGAACGTGAGGGTCATGAGGGCAGCAATCTCTGAAAATGTGGACAGACGGTAAGACAGACAGCAGCACAGCAGCACAGCAACACACACACACACACACACACACACACACACACACACACACACACACACACACACACACAAATGTTTATACTCGGGAATGTGCTCTTTTCGTCGGGATCCTCTCGCCAGGGATACCTAAAAAAAAATGTTCCAGACATGTGACGATCTCTATTAGGAAGTTTTCTCTCACTGCAGGCGTTTGAGAAGACAAAAACGCTACAAACACATAGCTGTGTGTGACGACGGGGCAGACGCGGGTGGCTTCAGGAGGCGACCAGGCTTCGATGGGTGTGCCACCCCAGTAAGAGCCTATCAGTCCTATCGGGTAGTTCAGGTGAGACTGCAGGTACTCCGCGTACAGGTAACATACCGCTGAGAATTCTTTCAGTGTGGCTGCAAGAGTGTAATACAAAAATCGTGCACCAGAGACAAAGTATTTGGAGTTCGACTTCGAGTTTTTGTTACATTTTACTTTCATAAGTTGTGCGGACTTTGCGTAGGTAAAAACTTCCAAAAAGAGAAGATGCCATCGCATTACTTCCTGTGAAGGAGGGTACGCCCTTCTAAAAAAACAAATCAGGAGACAATCTAGGGCCTACTCAAGATAGTCAATAATGCCTCTCGTACTTGGGGGATTGTTTTTTTCGAAGACTTGGAGAGTCTCCTGTTGTAGTGGCTTCCCTCTGGGCACCAGTAACTTGCCTAGCAGTGCTGAGCACCAGTAACTTGCCTAGCAGTGCTGAGCACCAGTAACTTGCCTAGTAGTGCTGAGCACCAGTAACTTGCCTAGCAGTGCTGAGCTCCAGTAACTTGCCTAGCAGTGCTGAGCACCAGTAACTTGCCTAGCAGTGCTGAGCACCAGTAACTTGCCTAGCAGTGCTGAGCACCAGTAACTTGCCTAGCAGTGCTGAGCACCAGTAACTTGCCTAGCAGTGCTGAGCACCAGTAACTTGCCTAGCAGTGCTGAGCACCAGTAACTTGCCTAGCAGTGCTGAGCACCAGTAACTTGCCTAGTAGTGCTGAGCACCAGTAACTTGCCTAGCAGTGCTGAGCTCCAGTAACTTGCCTAGCAGTGCTGAGCACAGTAACTTGCCTAGCAGTGCTGAGCACCAGTAACTTGCCTAGCAGTGCTGAGCACAGTAACTTGCCTAGCAGTGCTTAGCACACAGCCCGTACAGTAATTGTTCTCCAGCGTATACACAGCAATGGCTAATTTCTTTTCATTCACTGACTCGTTCATCGCGTACATGCCGTGTCATAGTGAGGCAGAACTGAATTTCAAAGAGATGTTTGCCTGTTTGGCTAGCTCATGGATGGCTTGTCAAGTGAATATTGGCTGTTGATCATGACACATGCGCCGCCCAAAGATTATTTTCTTCTGAAGAGCCTGTTCGCCATGACGTGTATAATGTGAGTCAGCCACCTATAACCTAGTTGTAACCAGCTTAGGCCAAAAAAAAAATTGTCTGTTTAGGGTAACATGACCAAAAAAAGTAGGGTCGGTAGGGAGGTATTTTTTTTTTTTTTTTTTTTTTTTGTGTGTGTAAATGCTATGTTGGCTGAACATTCACTTCTTATATTTGATGAATACATGTTTCAAAACTAACGTATAAATAAAACAGAGAGAAAGGGAGAGAAAGAAACGCCAAATGTCTTTTTTTTAGCATTTTTACCTTTTTTTTTTCTTTTTTTTTTTTTGAAATCAAAAAAAAGTTTTTGGGTCGGCGCCAAATCGATAGGGTCGGTCGGGTTACCCTAAACAGACAATTTTTTTTTTTTTGCCTTATCTGTCACACTAATGACTGCGGCTGTTTTGATCTGCAGTAAAAGGGCAACTTAGTATAGTACTGACTTTGATGATGAACTTGGTCCTCATACGGTTGGATTCGTCGTCTTGTTTGGATGTGTTCGAATGACACATAGACCGTCTATGTTTTTTTTTTTTAAATGATTGAGCAAATTATCAATACTTTTCTAATGGAAACACCGTTGCTTGCTGACTCATGTCAACACCGGTTCGCTGTGTATGACGTTTAGACGTAGCACTGACGCCGGTTTCTTTAAACCCAACTTTCGTTATATTATATACGTTTATAAAAGAACACAACAAGCAAAATCATGACTGTACAGCTTTTCACAGAAGCCACAGGTCTCACATGCGTCATGTGTTCAATGTTCTCGTATTTTATTCAGTGAGGATCGAAATCTGTAAAATCGACAAGTCTGGCAGCGGAACGAAATTCAGATGTGGATGGAGCAGTGAGTGCAGGGACGGGGCGGCGTGAGAGCGCACCGGAACAAGGAACAGGTGTAAGGACAACATTAAAAAAAAAAAAAATCTGCATGAAATGTCATAAATAAGGCGTTTGTATTGTGCTCCAGTGTCCACGTTCATTGCTGACTAATCAAAGGTCTATTTCAAACTTTCATTACACACTTGCTAATGATTGATCTTATTTTGCGTCAGTGCTGATTTGTATAAACAACATTCAGGGATGACCCTTGAATTGTTTTGAATAGTATATTTCCCCTTTCTTCTCTTCCTCTTTTCCCCCTTCTCTTCCACCGTCTTCCCATTCTCCTTATTTCACTGTTTTTTCCACCTCCTCTTCTTCCTCCTTCTCTTCCTCATTCTTCTCCCCTCGGTTAAGTGCCAAACCCGATTTCAGACTGACCTTCAGTGGGTACTGTCCATTGCTGTCCAACCTGAAGATCCTCGACGGTTGTATTAGATTGTGCCCACTGAGTTTTCATGTAGCGAATCGTCTGGAACGTCAACCCTTTCTGAATCTCCGTGCTGGCATTCATCACCTGAAAGAAGGCAGTAAACCATAACGTAAGACAACCGCGCCTGAGTCTATGTGCTGGTATTCATCACCTGAAAGTAAATTACTAACCATCCCGAAAAGACAACCATGACTAAGTCTCCTTGCTTGTATTCATCACCTGAAAGAAAGTTGTAAACCATCCTGAAAGACAACCGTGTCCGAGTCTCTGTTCTGGCGGTGATCACGTGCTAGTATTTGTCACCTGAGATTTTACAAAATCATCGTAGACAAGGGTTCCATTCATCGCTGATGATAAATAAAAAGTTACAACATTGTCTTGTCTTAGCTTCTCATCTGACCACCCATGCAGGTTCGCAAAGAAAAAGTAGTAGAGTGGACCCCCGTTATACCCTCTCCCTTTTTAGACCTCCACAAATCTGAAGGGGGAGGGGGGGCGAGGAGGAGAGGCGCGGGGGGGAAGGGGGGGGGGGCGGGGGAGGGGGGGGGGGTAATAAGACTTTAAAAGATAAGAAGCCTGAAAATGGAGCAACATTTGCAGAGGCTAAGAACACAAAATGAGCGAAACAATGGTCTTACAAGGGCGGAGGTCTTATACCGGGGGTTCCTAAAGGGGGGTTGTTTGTTTGTTTGTTTGTTTGTTTGTTCGTTCATGGGCTGAAACTCCCACGGCTTTTACGGGTATGACCGTTTTTACCCCGCCATTTAGGCAGCCATACGCCGCTATCGGAGGAAGCATGCTGGGTATTTTCGTGTTTCTATAACCCACCGAACTCTGACATGGATTACAGGATCTTTTTCGTGCGCACTTGGTCTTGTGCTTGCGTGTACACACGGGGGTGTTCGGACACCGAGGAGAGTCTGCACACAAAGTTGACTCTGAGAAATAAATCAAAGGGGGGTTTACTCCGCAGTTTCTGAAATGGCGGACTACCTTAGTTCACGTGCTGCTTGTAAGGCATGAATTGCTGGAATGAATACTGATTGATTCTCAAATATGAAAACTGCCGATGTCATCAAGTTTGTACGAGATGCATGAAAAAAAAGCACGCAAAAAAAACCTACACACAAAATGCACGCACAAATGCATGTACGCGCAGGCACCAAACTCACCATTCGAGCGAAAACGCGCCTACTCGTCCGAATAACCCCTTACACTTTCACGAGTAGACCTAACTAAAGAAGGACGTGTTGACATTCATAAAGCACTAACAAAGACAAAGATAGTCACGCTCTTACTCATTGCAAAGAGTGAATTAATGGCATAATCCAGAATGCGCCCCGTAGAAGTGATGTCATATACTGAAGAAAAGCAAACATCCGAGATCTTCTCAGTGAGTCGGGGAACCTACACGGGGATATTATAGAAATAACTTTCCAGACCAAAAGTGTACAAACAAATTAAAATAATACCTTCTTCATCTCAAACTCCATGTTGCTCTGCCCAGAACACAGCCACACATCGCCGAACAAAACATCATGCAGCGTCACGTGACCGTCATGGGACTTGACGTCTATGGTGAAAGGACCCGGATTTGTAATGGCGGGCAGCATCAGCTTCCACTTCCCGTTCTGAACTTTGCTCGTGACCGCTGACCCCTGACCCATGGCCCGAGCGGTGACGGTGTCGCCCTCTGTATTTGCAAAGCCCCACAGGACGGCTTGCTGCGGTCCTCGCTGTAGAACCATGTGGTCACTGTAGTAGCTGGCCAGCTTGAGGGCACCATGGACTGGAAGAATAATTAACTAGATCACAGGTACAGGAATGTACGCACAGGGATTTACTGACGTGTTTGCATGTCTCTATATCGTCCTGTCTGTGTCTGTCTGTCTTTCTGTCCGTCTCTCTCTCTCTCTCTCTCTCTCTCTCTCTCTCTCTCTCTCTCTCTCTCTCTCTCTCTCTCTCTCTCTCTCTCTCTCTCTCTGACGATCTTGTGCTCGTGTCCAACCTACAGAGTGCAAACAGCGGAGCAGGAGTAACATTCTGGTTCATCAAGCATAGTTCCAGAATCATGATTCAAGAGAAACTAGGATACATGCGCCTCGTGGAGACCAGTGGAAACGTGGAACATACCGCAGTACCATCTACACCAGGTTCAAGCAAGAGAGAAGATACTTATTGATTTGATCCGGTTCTAACTTGGTTAAAAACGTTTCGCGATCGAACCTAATTAATCATGTGTATTGCGAAAGTCGATGGGCATTGAACGGACGCTTTTAGCTTCGTTCAGAGCGTGACACGTCTGACATGTTGTAATGTCAGTTTGAATGGACACTCTCATTCATTTCACTTTGTATACATGCACTTTCGGCTTCGGTTTTGATATTTGAGTGTTCGATTACCCTTCCCCAAATCCAGCCCATCTTGCAATGGGCATATTGCCTAAGCAACTAAACCATTCTGACTTCTGACTTATTTCCCCTCTGGATCGGAACTTGAAGAATGTTCACACTTGTTGTTAAAGGCATACTAACGCACTCCCGTGTTTACAAAGTGTAGTTTGCCCACAATCGATGTCAAACGCACCATAAGACCATATAATGACGATACGTCACCATGCGCGGACCATAATACATGCATTACAGCTTGTTCTAGCCTCTGAAAAAGTGAGGATGTCAACAAAGCCGCGGTGTTCTCTCCCTTGCATCAACGTTACATGTGTTGCCAAATCTATAAATAGGACGATCCAGATCAAAATGAAAATTCAAATATCTCAACATTTAAGGGGTCCTAAACCACAATATTTTGCAGGGAACTTAATTTAGTCTGTCTCCAGCTGTTGGTAAAGCAATTAGCGTGTATAGTCATCGAGTACATATGGCTTTAATTAAATGCAGGTGGTTTGCAGGTTGACTGTTTGCTTGCTTGATCGACTGATCCGTGCACCACGTGCAATTCATTTATCTGAATCGAATGGTCGGTACCAATGCATTTTCTTCTGATGCAAAGCTGTCAGCTGCGAAAGGAAAACTAACAACAATGGAAGATCACAGGAGGGAAATTACCCAGAATATCGGATTTTCAATAGAACCCAAAATCAAGATAAATTAGGTGAGAAAAGAACTTGAGATGAAATCAGCAGAATTAAATAAAACATGAGGGAAGCTAAGATAGTGAGCATGGATCAAACCTGAAACAAACAAAAAACCAATCCAAAGATCTTTTCACAAAACATGAAGAATCCATTTTGACCACTTTTTGTTTCATGCTGATATAACTCGCTTGTTTTCTTGCGAAGACGTTTCATTTTGTGTTTGGTAATCCTTCTCTCTTCGGTTAACCGTTAGGCCTAATTAGAATGAATTAGCTTTGATAGACATTCAGCAAAAAGTTAATACAGAAAAAATCACAAATAGTCCATATTAGGAGCCTTGGCGCCCAATATGGACCAGTGAAGAGGCCTTCACGAATCACTGTTAAAAGTCCCCCATACTTCAAAATAACATGATACAACTTAGTGTGCAAGTCAGACTAATCAAAATATGCTTTGGATTTATCTGTTTCGGGTTGATGAGAGCATTATTTGAAGCACACTAGGAAACCAAAGAAGCTTATCAAAAACAGAGTGAAAAAATGTGAAATTATTAACTACCACAAAAAAAGACTATTTGATATGGGTTTTTTTAAATCTCGAGGGCTAGGTATAGGCTGTTTTCAGCAAGCTTCTGAATGAATTAATGAAAATAGCCTTTAGCTGTTATTTTCTTCGATTTGTTGAAGTGGTCCATATTAGGCAACACACACGTACTTTGAGATTTTGCTTTTATTTTTGGTTGCAGTAGAAACTTGGGGTCAACACTGCTAAAATGTAAAATAAATAAGGTCTGAGCTGTCATATATAGCAATTTTTGTGTGATAACAGCTTTGGCTGTGGACAGAAACGAGTCCGTTTTAGGCGGCAAATTTAGAGCGAACGCTGCCAAAAGTGAAAATCAAAACTTGACTAAATGTTAAAAGAGAAAATGACTAACGGTTTTTAGGTTTGTGTTTCTGCAACTGTTTTGACATGTGCAAGTTATCCAGAGAGGGTGAATACAGCGAATGAAATTGTTTTGAGCGCTCTAGCGCCGTTAGTTTTTCAGAACAGGAGGTGGTCCATTTTAGGAGCCTTTCCCTTACATACGTTAAATAATTAAGTTAAGGAAACTGTATCCTACCGTGCCCAAGAATTATGCTCACACATGCCAGGAACACCACGGGTGTCATTTTCAGATGTTCCGCAAACCTGTATTCCCTCAAAATGATGTTCGTCCACCACCTCATACAACAACCAGGCCTCTTTGGGTCACGTAGGTTTATACGTTTCCGAATTACTGGTAAGTATACGTGTACCGTTTCAAGTACCTTTGCCGGCTTCTTTTCGTGTCACATATATATTACATACACCAGAAAGAACCGACGATACAAATGTTGGAGAACAATCATTTAATCGAGGTCATTCTGTTTTAATGTCTTATCAGTCTCTTTGTTTTTGCGATAAGAATTCGGTAACTTCTCGTAAAGTCAGCAAGTTTCGACCTAGTTGCTGTGGTTAAAAGTCCTTTACAAATCGGTACAAAAATATAGGTTACACACTTTCGAGTCCAGGATAGCCTAATAATTTCCCGAGGGGCCATTTTCGGGCATTCCCGAGCATCTCGCCAGAGGCTCTGGAATACCTGACAATGGTCCCTTGTTCTCAGATTATACTGTCACTATGTTCATGCATTTACCAAAGTGTTTTTAATATCAAAAAAATAAATAGAAAAATGGCGCGGAATCAAAACAGACCATCCATCATGCCTTTTTGCTTTAGTACGATTTGTATACCTTGTTGTTGCGAGAGGTTGCGAGTTCGACCCTGGGTCAGGGCGTTAGCAATTTTCTCCCCCCTTTCCTAACCTAGGTGGTGGGTTCAAGTGCTACTAGTCTTTCGGATGAGACGAAAAACCGAGGTCCCTTCGTGTACACTACATTGGGGTGTGCACGTTAAAGATCCCACGATTGACAAAAGGGTCTTTCCTGGCAAAATTGTATAGGCATAGATAAAAATGTCCACCAAAATACCCGTGTGACTTGGAATAATGGCCGTGAAAGGTAGGATATGTGCTGAAATGGCTGCGATCTCAGTGCTGGCCGATATGAATGCGTGATGTATTGTGTAAAAAAAATCCATCTCACACGGCATAAATAAATCCCTGCGCCTTGAATATGTGCGCGATATAAATTGCATAAAATAAAAATAAGATAATAAAAAAATAAATCCCTGCGCTTAGAACTGTACCCACGGAATACGCGCGATATAAGCCTCATATTGATTGATTGATTGATTGTTCAGTAAACAAATAACAAGTCGCGTAAGGCGAAATTACTACATTTAGTCAAGCTGTGGAACTCACAGAATGAAACGCACTGCATTTTTTTTCACAATGACCGTAGTCCGCCGCTAGTGCAAAAGGCAGTGAAAGTGACGAGCCTGTTCAGCGCGGTAGCGGTTGCGCTGTGCTGCATAGCACGCTTTACTGTACCTCTCTTCGTTTTAACTTTCTGAGCGTGTTTTTAATCCAAACATATCATATCTATATGTTTTTGGAATCAGAAACCGACAAGGAATAAGATGAAATTGTTTTTAAAACGATTTCGGACATTTAATTTTAATCATAATTTTTATATTTTTAATTTTCAGAGCTTGTTTTTAATCCGAATATAACATATTTATATGTTTTTGGAATCAGAACATGATGAAAAATAAAATAAAAGTAATTTTGGATCGTTTTAAAAAAACAAAAATTTAATTACAATTTTCAGATTTTTAATGACCAAAGTCATTAATTAATTTGATTTTTTAATTTCCATGCTGAAATGCAATACCGAAGTCCGGCCTTCGTCGAAGATTGCTTGGCCAAAATTTCAATCACTTTGATTGAAAAATGAAGGTGTGACAGTGCCGCCTCAACTTTTACAAAAAGCCGGATATGACGTCATAAAAGACATTTATCGAAAAAATGAAAAAACCCAGGAACTCTCATGTAAAATGTCATAAAGATCGGTCCAGTAGTTTAGTCTGAATCGCTCTACACACACACACGCACAGACACACACACAGACACACACACACACACACACACACACACACACACACACACACACACACATATACACCACGACCCTCGTCTCGATTCCCCCTCTATGTTAAAACATTTAGTCAAAACTTGACTAAATGTAAAAACACTGAACATATTGAACTGAGTTAGCCGATTTAAGCACCTTTTGTGGCGTGTGTGTGTGTGTGTGTGTGTGTGTGTGTGTGTGTGCGTGTGTGTGCGTGCGTGCGTGCGTCCGTGCGTGTGTGTGTGTGTGTTCGTGCGTGCGTGCGTTCGTGCGTGCGTGCGTGTGTGCGTGCGTGCGTGTGTGTGTGTGTGTGTGTGCGTGTGTGTGTGTGTGTGTGTGCGTTAGGAGATATACGTTTTTGAGCTTCTCAAACATGGCTGTTATAAGTCTTTAAACATGGGTGATTACTTGTAAATATTTAGAACTAGCTCTTATCATCACGTTCCGTCATTCCTTAACTATCCATAATATTATACCAACATGAAGAATTTCGCAACGGGAAGCAGACGAAATAGATCTGGAGGAAATACCAAAACTGGTTGCTGTTTTTGTTTTGTTTTGATGAAGCTCTTAGTTGTATTTGTTGATGTTATAATGATGATGATGATGATGATGATGATGATGATGATGATGATGATGATGATGATGACAACGACGATGACGAAGACGACAAACGACAACGATAATAACGACGATGACGATGATGCTTGTGACGATAATTGCAACAATGAACTTGTCCGTAATATTTGCATCCAAACTCTCAACAGATCTGCTGTAGCGGCAGCTGTAGCATGATAAACAACGCCATAGCCGCACCGATCAATGGACACAGCCAGTCCAGCGTGACAGTGGACAGCAGCGGGTGTGGGTCGCAGCACGTCGCAGCACGTGCAGGTCGTACGTTACGCGTGGAGGACCAGCCCCTGTCACCTACTGCAGTGCGCTGTCTTCGACTCCATCACCGGCCTGCCCGCGCCCACCTTCTACCTCACCGTGCCTCAGGGAGGCGGTCTCATTGGCTGAGAGGGAATGGCATTTTGCATAGATGTCACGTGCCTTTGTCATCATTGGCTGAGAAATGATATTTGCAGCTGAAGGTCACTTGCAAACTTTACATTTTCCGGTATGTCAGTGCCCAAGGCACTGTATAGATTTCCGGTTGGAATTAAGATAACAAGTCCAATTGAGTTTGTCATGATTAGTTGATTTTTTATGATGACAAAGAACGAATGAATATATAAAATGTACAATCTAAATTAAGTGAATTCTTCGTAACTCTAAGAATGCAGACAGACAAGGTCCTGTGTTTGAAGTTGTATGCAGCAAACACATGTGAAGAAAACAGCGGGAATGTTTCGCAAAACACACGCACACACACACACACACACACACACACACACACACACACACACACACACACACACACACACACACACACACACACACACACACACACTAACACTTACACACACAAACACACAAACACACACACACACACATACAAACACACAAACAAACACCTATACACACACATACACACACACACGCACACATACACAACGTCCTCGGAGGAAATCGCTATAAATCATGAGATGTTATCAAAACAATATAAAAAAGCCGGCGGTCATCAAAGGGCCAATAATTACTTCAATAAAGTTAATTACAGCACAGCTTGGTGCTAGGACATGAAGTGGAGAAAACAGGGCCGCCATCTGTCATTATTTTCAACAACAGTAAGCCTCTTCGCCATTGCAAGCGCTAACAATTCCATCTGGTGAAGTTGCGGGAGTTGTCTACCCATAGGAATCCACAAGAAAAACACTAGTAGTCAGCGTCTTCACCGTCTAAGTTTGAACATCACTAGATGGCGGGAGTAAACGCATTAGACGTTTTGCGAACAGAGTTCAACACCGTAGTTGAAAATCAAACCCGGGCTCGAACTGCACTGGAGAGGCAGGAGTGTTATCAGCCGCAGTCGGTTCCTGTGACGTATTACCCACGATCTACATGGATATTTGTCGATTTGCAAGTCGTAAATTTTCCGATTCAAGTTTTACTGCATTGCTGATTTCTAAATCGCGTATGAGTTATTTCTTACGCGCGTATGAATTATTTCTTCCGCTCTTATGAATTACTTCTTACTCGCGTATGAATTATTTGTTACACGCGTATGCATTATTTCTTACAGGTGTGTAGGTTATGAGCCAAACGGCTTTCCACAATGAGGTCATCATGCATGCGTGCTACGTGTACGTGAGTTCGCACACACAGCGTCAATGCCGCGCGTGTCATTAATTTTGTAGCAAGAAAAACCGGGGAAGCTTATTCCGAGTTGACATTAAAATTTGCAAGTTCTCTCCCTTAAAGTGCGCGATACGAACAATATATATATATTTTTTAATGAAGGTAAATTGACTATTACCACCAAGCATTTTGACATAATTCGGATTTTTTTTCGTTAAAAAAGTGATTGCACTTTTTGGAAACAGTAACCTTTCTACTCTCAGAGACAATAAGAATGATTGTCCTTGTAGTGTTTGTTTAAAATGTATTAGTTGCTCCATATGTCAAAATTGTATTGTACTGATTAAAATTATTTAAAAAAGAAAACAGCAAAGCAAAAGTTTGGCCTTTTTGTGACCTGGGACCGCAGGATTCGCAGTGCAACATCGTATCCATTACACCAACGAGACAACTCAAGAAGCTTAACAATTGAAGAGATAAAAAGTTGAACGCATGGATGCGATCTCACAGCGATTGAAATCTTTGGTGACCAGTATCTGCTATTTGACTGTGTTTAAAACGCAACGATGACCTAACTATGCATGACATGAACACGCGCACAACACCTGGGAAGCATTTATTTATAAATGGCCTTCTACAAGCGTTGACAAAATGTCACATGAAGACACACGCGATCCTCTTGGACAAAAGAGGAGATTGTCTCCCTTGAAATACATTGCTCTGATTGGTTGGTCGCACGCTACACTCACACTGCATGCGTCAAAAATGGGATTCAGTCTATTCACAAGCGGCACTGCCGCGCCAAATTCTTTTGTTTTCCCAGCCCGCTACACGTTGCGTGAAAAAACCCAGGCCAAATACTCGCTATTATGCCCAACGCGACATGCCGTCCCGCTGCAGTGGCGTAGGTATGAGGAACCCTTAAGGCTCCTCGTCACTAGCGCGGATGTGCTGCACTGGATATATCCTGATGGCAAATGTTTTCTTGTATCTTTCGCACACAAACGGCCGGCGATCAGGATGTTTATTCTTCCGGTGCAGATGAAGGAGACCATTTTGCTTGAATAAGGCTCCACAACTTGCAGTAGGGCAAATCAATTGATCTCCTCTATCTCCTCTATTCTGCACTGTCCGTTCGTGTCTGTACAAATGACAAGGGCGGTTTAGGACCGTTCCACAATGTCAACAGGCAAACTGAGGCGGTTCAGTCCAGATTCTAACATCAGTATTCACAGCAAACTCTTCAGTCGAAACCTTCGACCGACATTGTCTGGCACCGAAATGGATTGACCAATCGCCGAAAGGCGCTGACGCCATTGCATGCAAGGATTTCCTTACCCAGAATCCTAAATTTTCGATGACATAGGATTTTGTTCGGGAGGACGACGATCTATGGACGGTTTATTATATAAAGGGAAGCAAGCGATTAAAAACGGGCGTCGACAGAGCCAATGAACAGACAGCGATATCAACTTGTAGTTCTTCATTCACTTGTGTAGAGACCAACACTAAAATAGTGCATAACAACAGTGATATATGTGTCCTTTGTACACAGAGGTGTACGCTGAATTTTCTTGTCAATCAACATGAACACAACACGAATGGTATTAGATGTTTAATTAGTGACAAAACAAAATAATCACAGTGAAGATTACGTTATATTTTGTGAACAATCGAACGTTCCAAAAACTTAATTTCGGAACGTAAGAAGTCTATCTGTTTTGGGATTTTAAAATCAGCAGTAATTGGCTAGATTTGGCGCTAAAAGGAATTGTTGTTTTGTCTCATAAAACTATACGTTAAATAAGGATAGGCCTACTTACCGCGACTCTGTGTGTGTGTGTGTGTGTGTGTGTGTGTGTGTGTGTGTGTGTGTGTGTGTGTGTGTGTGTGTGTGTGTGTGTGTGTTAATACATGTATGTGTGTGTGTGTGAACGTGTGTGTGTGCGTGTGTGTGTGTGTGTGTGTGTGTGTGTGTGTGTGTGTGTGTGTGTGTGTGTGTGAATATGCATGTGTTTGTCTGTGTTGAAGCGCGTGTGCGCGCGTGTGTGTGTGTGTGTGGGGGGGGGGGGGGGGGGGGAGGTGGGTTGGGGGGTGGGGGGGAGGTGGGTTGGGTTGAGGGGAAGAACTAAGAGAGAAGGAGAGAGAGGGTGCATGAAGAAGAAAACAATGACCTCGAAAATAATGTTGTAGCGGCAAAAACAAACAAACCACGAACCAGATTCCTTCTCTGATAAACTGTTCGGCAGACGAACCCGCGTACCGACAAGGTGACATCCCAGGTACATTGTGTGAAATGTCATCTAAAATAAGCGGTTTATGTGACAACAACGCACATAGATGATCCATTCCTTGTGTAAATTTGAACAAAACGTCCGCGTCTAACCATACGACCGTTTACTTTGTTGTTAACTTGCTATTTTGGGCCCGGTGTAACACGAAATTTTTACTCCACGAAAAATGTACTCCGGAGTAAATATTTCGTACGAAATTCTTACTCCGAGTACACTTTTCGTACGAGAAAAGAACTCCCCAAGGCACGAAAAAATTACTCCCTCCACGAAATTTTTACTCCCCATTTTTTTTACTTCCAGTAAAAATCTCTTACGCAAAAATGGGATGCGGGCGAAGGGATAATGCCAATAAGTGATCTCGCGCACACGAATGTCGCGCTACCCTCCTTCCACCCCTTCCACCACCAAGACTAACAGGGGACAAGGGAGTACAAATTTCGTACACCTGGCATGGGAGGTTAAATTGCTCGTGTTGGGGTGAAGTATTTTATTCGTTATTTATTTGTCAGGGGAGTAAAATTTGTGTACGAAATGTTTTCTCGGAACTCACCTGTCTTGGGGAGTAATTTTCTCGTGCAATGGGGGAGTGCTTTTTTCGTAAAGGGAGTAACTTTTTCGTACGAAATGTTTACTCCGGAGTAAAAATCTCGTGGGAGTAATTTTCTCGTGTTACACCGGTCCATCGGTGGAGCACTCGCTTACCCTTACTGTTTCAGTCGACAATCAATAATGTGGGCCAAATAAGGACGTATTTCCACAAGGTTCTTATGTCTGACGCATCCAAAGGAAAGCGTCTGTTTGGATTAGGTCCCATTTACCGCTCAAGTTTGTCAGGAATTTGGTTTTGCCTTTGAAGACAGCAATCGTTTGTACAACGGATGATTCCGTTCATACAGTGTAATTTTTGGCACTTGGTCGATGAAAAAAATTGCGGTAAATCGTGTGGGCAGCGCACATTCGTGAAATTGCAAGGATTAGGTAGCAGATTGGTTGGGCTATGTGTACAATAAATCCCCAGATGCTAGTCGACCTCATGATTGCACACGCGGGTCAAACGTGGCAGCATTCCATGATTTTCCGACATGTTCTTGTTTTTCTCTCTCTGGAATCAAAACTGACCCCTGATTTGCACATGAGCACCAAACCCAGTGCCTGTTACGACATTTCGCTTGAACAGAAGTTTATAGAAACAAATTGCTTTTGTACAATCACTTGTTTAAAAAAACAAAAGCCGATTCCGTTCGAACGCCACGATTCAGTTCCTACAAAATAACATGTTTACGTTCGTACCAAAAGCATTTCCGTTCGTACACATTCGTTAGATCAGGGAGAAAAAGGCCTCCACTACAAGTTATATGTGACTTCCAATGGTCGTCATATATCTTCTTCTTCTTCTTCTGCGTTCGTGGGCTGAAACTCCCATGTACACTCGTGTTTTTTTGCACGAGTGGAATTTTACGTGTATGACCGTTTTTTACCCCGCCATTTAGGCAGCCATACGCCGTTTTCGGAGGAAGCATGCTGGGTATTTTCGTGTTTCTATAACCTACCGAACTCTGACATGGATTACAGGATCTTTTTCGTGCGCACTTGGTCTTGTGCTTGCGTGTACACACGGGGGTGTTCGGACACCGAGGAGAGTCTGCACACAAAGTTGACTCTGAGAAATAAATCTCAGTCTCGCCGAACGTGGGGACGAACTCACGCTGACAGCGGCCAACTGGAAACAACTCCAGCGCGCTACCGACTGAGCTACATCCCCGCCCCGTCATATATCACAGAGTACGCCTACGAGTAATATTGGACCTATGTGAACCATAAGAATTTGCATCAAAACAGGTTTGTTTCCGTTGGTACTGATTTTGACGAAAACATGTGTCCGTTCGTACCACTTTCATCGTCCGATTCATTCTTATTGCTGACTCTGTAAAGGCGTGTAAAGCTCATATCTCCACTTTTACTACATCCAGGAACGTAATGTTTGGAGCACATCGTATGCGCCTAAATTCCAGCTCAATTGAACAAAGAGTACCAGAGATACAAGTCTAATCCGCAGACAAACTATCGAACAAACAAACAATCAAACAGACAGAGTGAAACCTAAACACCCCGTGTAAAAAAAACAGTGTCCCATCTTCCGAGAGCTATACCGTTTGGCTTGAGCGTTGTTATTGTGTCACCAAACTCCAGAAACACAAACACAAAACGTTTTTTAGCGCTCCGTTTATCACATTGGAAAAGGCTGTTATTATAATCTGTATTTCTCTCCGCGGCGACGTCTTCTTTCGCCTTCTTTTGATTTTCATTCTACCTTTCGCCCCTGAGAAGACACGTGTGTTTCACGCTCTGTTGCTAGATATATACAGATTTGAAATCGACCAAAATTTTGGGTTGAGTAGCCCGCGACCGTGGCATCTGGCATTGTTGTTCTCGGGTAGACTTACTAACCTGGTTGACCCTTAGGGTCGGGTCGAGGGAACTAATCCCCTGGCTCATTCTACTACTGTTGTCAGTTTCTGTATTTCGGCTTGGTTTCTTTCTGTGACCCGCAGAATGCCCCCTTTGTTTCACCCAACAGTAGGGCAGGGGAGACAATCAGTCAGCTGCCCTGCTGGGCCATTTAACGCGAAACTTCTTTTTTTCCTTGTAAATATGTTTTGGTAAATTGATGTTTAATTTGCTATGTTTGATCCCTTCGTTTGACCCAACAGAAGGGCAGGAGAGACAACCAGTCAGCAGTGCCCGGCCGGGCTATCTGATACTAAACTTTTTTGTTGTTGTTGTAAATATGTATTTGGCCCCTTTGTTTGACCCATTGAAGGGCAGGGGAGACAATCGGCCAGCAGTGCCCTGCTGTGCTATAATTTGATGCTAAACTTTTTCATGTTTTTTTGTAAATATGTTTTGGAAAATTGATTTTGAAATTGCTATGATTTTTCACAAAAGTTAAAATCATAAAAAGCTTTAATTCAATAACATTTCACTTTACGTGGACTTAACTGCAAACAGCTGGTGTGGACAATTAATTTGTGGGAGTGACTGATAAGAATGAAACGAGCGGATGAGTGCGTGTTCAGTACAGCTCTGATTCAGCTGTGTAATTCAGTTTGTTAGCACATGCACTTACACAAAAGAACTTTGATGTATCGTTCATATTTAAGTCCACTCAAGTAACCACAAATAAAACCCAAGTGAGATCAGTACTCTGTGACTTATTGTTTCGGTTCGTAAAAATGAACGTTAATAATAATACTTAAAATATCAAGCTTATGCTTTACAAACTAAGACAATAAATTATTTGAGAAAAGGTTTAAGTTGCACATGGCTTTTAGTAAGTTGTTATACACCCATTGGCATTATGTATTTTATGGAAGAGCATGGATAATTTTGACTGCTATTTTGGTGAGACCTAGTTTCTCGAATCACATTTTCACTATCAACTGTACTTTAAAAATCTCACAAATCCTACAGTGATACAAAACCACCATGGAAACAAGCATAAATCTTTTGTTTAGTGTACTCTGTACACATTTCATTCCATTAGAGCGAAATTTAAGCATGGTTGCTAGGGACTCATCGCTGTTGAATGTGTCCAAACTTTAAGTCCAATTTCCTCAAAATGGCCGCCATCAATACCCGTATTTCAAACTGCTCCTGAGTCTTCATTTTTGGGAGTATCCTTTTCATTCAAACATCACACGAAAGCTTGTTTTCTAAGCTTTCAGATGATATGCATATCTAAAATTTTCCAAAAATCGGGTTATCTACCATTTTGTCAGATCCGGTCACAAATGAGCTACAGAGTACGGTCTGGGGGTTAAACAGAAGACAACACACATTAGAATGCCTTACTATTAGTGTTAGAACTTTCGAAACAGTGTGTTTGTGAGCACATGCACTGAAGTTTTGTTTGCAAGGGACCATGCACGTTTTGAAAACACCGGTTAACAGTTCCGCGGCCCTACTGGAACATACACAAACATACATGCACACAAACACACCTACACACACACACACACACACATACATACACACACACACACACACACACACACACACACACACACACACACACACACACACACAATCAAACATTGACGAGAAGGCATTCGTGACTGAAAGATATTTTCTTTACTGAGGGTCGGATAACGGTGTCAGTGCTCGTATAGCCAAGAAAAGTAGTCAAAATCTATGCAATACAACATATAACAACAAGTCGCGTAAGGCGAGAATACAACATTTAGTCAAGCTGTCGAACTCACAGAATGAAACTGAACGTGCTGCATTTTTTCAGCAAGACCGTATACTCGTAGCATTGTCAGTCCACCGCTCGTGGCAAAGGCAGTGAAAATGACAAGCTAGAATAGCGCGGTAGTGGTTGCGCTCAGCAGGATAGCACGCTTTTCTGTATGTCCATTCTTTTTAACTTTCTGAGCTTGTTTTAATCCAAACATATCATATATATATGTTTTTGGAATCAGCAACCGTCAAGGAATAAGATGAAATTGTTTTTAAATCGATTTCGGAAATTTTATTTAAGTAATAATGTTCATATTTTTTAATTTCCAGGGGCTTGTTTTTAATCCGAATATAACATACTTATATATTTTTGGAATAACAAAATTTATGACAAATACGATAACATTGTTTTTGGATCGTTTTATAAAAAAATAATTTTAATTACAATTTTCAGATTTTTAATGACCAAACTCATTAATTAATTTTTAAGCCTATAAGCTAAAATACAATACCAATAGAGTCCAACCTTTGTCGAAGATTGCTTGACCAACATTTCAATCAATTTCATTGAAAAATGAGGGTGTGACAGTGCCGCCTCAACTTTTACAAAAAAGCCGGATATGACATCATCAAAGACATTTATCGGAAAAATGAGAGAAAAAAACTCTCATGTAAAATTTCATACAGATCGGTCCTGTAGTTTACTCTGAATCGCTCTACACACACACACACACACACACACACACGCACACACACACACACACATACACACACACACACACACACACACACATACACACACACACACATACACCACGACCCTCGTCTAGATTCCCCCTCTATGTTAAAACATTGAGTCAAAACTTGACTAAATGTAAAATCACCTGAACAAAAACCACGATATCAAAGTATCTGAAGTCGAGAAAAAACAACAATTTCCATTAATAAAAGAGTATTACTTTGCATTTCACAAAATAGTTTTTAAGTAACACACTATAATCCCATAATTATCATGAATCTAGTATCAATTGACCTCGTAACATGGTTTCTTTTTCCAGAAAAACAACAGCAAATAAAAACAAAGCTTCACAGAATCCAATACTTATTTGAAATCGTATAATTTGAGAACAAAGATCCTGCTACGTGCTTTAAAATCCGGTGAAACAGGTTTTATGTGCGCATTGTACTTGTATAACACTAGGGGGTGGGGGGTGGGGGGGGGGGGGGGAGGGGGTGTCGGGATATCAGCGTGTGAGCGTGTACATTCTACTGGCAGTTTCTTTGGTAGAAGTTCCATCCCAGTTGCGTCTCGGTCCATTTTCCCGGGTCCTCCCTGGCTGTGACGTGCTGCACGCTGCATTGGTTATTGTTGGTGAAATACTCCACACTGAGGCATGCGCCATCGGCGTTGCAGTCATCCAGGCACTGTTGGACGGTGACGCCTGTACTTATTCTGAGGTTTAGTCTTTCAAATAGCTTGACACGTAGTGGAGATAGGTGTTGTCCAGGCTGCTGCAGGCTAAAGAACATATATTTTGCAGTGCAGAGTGGTTGAATGTCGTCGTCGTTGTCGTCTTTTATTTTTGTGTGTGTGTGTGTGTGTGTGTGTGTGTGTGTGTGTGTGTGTGTGTGTGTGTGTGTGTGTGTGTGTGTGTGTGTAGAGCGATTCGGAGGAAACTACAGGACCGATCTTCATGGAACTCTACCAAAACAAAATTCCAGATGATATCCCCAGACCGTTATTTTTCTTTTTTTACGATAACTGTCTTTGATGACGTCATATCCGACTGTTTGAGAAAGTTGAGGCGGCACTGTCACACCCTCATTTTTCAATGAAATTGATTGAAATTTTGGTCAGGTAATCTTCGACAAAGCCCAAACTATGGGATTGCATTTGAGCTTGGAAGCTTAAAAATTAATTAAACATTTGGTCATTAAAAATCTGAAAATTCTAATTAAAATAAACATTTTAGTAATCGATCCCACATTGACCTTAATTTCATCTTTTATTATTTCCTGATTCCAAAAACATATAGATATGCTATAATTTGGATTAAAAACAAGCTTAGAAAAAGAAAATGTAAACAATTTGAATTAAAATAAAAAGAAATCAAGTTAGAATTGATCATTTTGTTTATTCTGTATCATTTTCTAATTCCAAAAACATATAGATATATATATAAGCTTAGAAAAAAACATCATTATAGAAAAAAAGCGCTTTCCTATAAGGTCCTTTTCTCTGCTGCACTATACGGGTTTGTCACTTTAAGCCATATGCGAGCATGCTATACGCTATTGCGCTACATTGGCTTGTCACTTTCTGCTCGCGTTTGTTGTAAAAGTGGCACGAGCTTTCTCGGCTCAAGGCCGCGGGGAAATGCAGTGCGTTAATTTCATTCTGTGCGTTCGACGGGTTGAGTAAGTGTAGTAATTTTGCTTAACGCGACTTTTTTTTATCAGGAGACATACAACAGAGTCCTCGTCCTCGTTGTTGTCGTCGTCGTTTTTCTCCGTCCTAATTGTCATCTTCCTTGTTGTCGTTCCGATCATCATCATCATCATCATCATCATCATCATCATCATCATCATCATCATCATCATCATCATCATCATCATCATCATCATCATCATCATCAAACCGAGCGTTAACTGAGCGAGAAAAGTGCGTGCATTTCCCACGGAAGATATCGACGTAATATTACAGGGCCCAGTGACCGCGATCGCCCCACACGCCGGTGTAGTGTAGAGTCTTTTTTTTCTTCGTTTTTATATTTAGTAAAGTTTTGACTAAATATTTTAACATCGAGGGGGAATCGAAACGAGGGTCGTGGTGTATGTGCGTGTGTGTGTGTGTGTGTGTGTGTACTTGTTTTCCCCTCGTTATTGTGACCATTGGCCGGCCCCATCGTTGTTTTGACAGTGCCTGCTGAAGTGACCGTTTGACCAATAGATAAGAAATTCCACATCAAGCTTATTTAAATTGGCCAAAAGTGAATGTGCATAATTACACTCACATACACTCAATATTTCAATAAACTGAAACACCGCCTGCATTGTGTTGACAAAGATGATACACACGATACACACTTGTGTGTGAACGTTGTTTTGACCGGGGTATACATGTTTTCCCCTCGTTATTGTGACCATTGGCCGGTCCCATCGTTGTTTTGACAGTGCCTGCTGAAGTGACCGTTTGACCAATAGATAAGAAATTCCACATCAAGCTTATTTAAATTGGCCAAAAGTGAATGTGCATAATTACACTCACATACACTCAATATTTCAATAAACTGAAACACCGCCTGCATTGTGTTGACAAAGATGATACACACTCGTGTGTGAACGTTGTTTTGACCGGGGTATACATGTTTTCCCCTCGTTATTGTGACTATTGGCCAGTTCCATCGTTGTTTTGACAGTGCCGGTTGAAATGACCGTTTGACCAATAGATAACAAAATTCCACATCAAGCTCATTTAAATTGGCCAAAAGTGAATGTGCATAATTACACTCACATACACTCAGTATTTCAATAAACTGAAACACCGCCTGCATTGTGTTGACAAAGATGATACACACGATACACACTCGTGTGTGAACGTTGTTTTGACCGGGGTATACATTGTATTGACTTTCCGTGGTAGTGTGATATTGTATATATATGATATAAGGTAGTGTGCCTTTACATTTTAACTTGCTCCTTTCAAAACCTTCTATTGGCACTTAGACCAAAGAATCACAAAGCCTTTTTTTATGTGTACGAAACAGCTAAACAAAACGTGTAGCTTACTTTGCAGTGCATAATCATGAAGCTTTTTAAAATGAAGTTTAATTATCATATTTGAAGGTGGTGGATACTATAAGTGTTATCAGGGACCTATATTAGAATCAGTCTGTCAGTTACGGTTTTTTTTTCCTTCTTGTAATGAAAGGTATTTTTATGATGGCGCTCAGTTCCCTTGCGTTTGTTCATCGACATTTTAAGATACCTTCACATTTGAAATTGCATTTTATTTTATTTACTTTGACTTCCATTCATTTAATGATGGGCTTGTTTAGCATAATTGCTTTTGTATACACATGCATTTTACAGTCTGTGTGTTCAGTTGTAGAAACAATTTCTCTTCTTGAGACAATAATAGCTTTTTGTTAACTTTCGGAGTAAGGATTTGAATGATTTTCCCTGTGGCGATTATGTTCATGCAATCTGCAATCCTGTGATCACACATCCACATACAAACACAATCAGTCAAATCATAACAATAAGCATGTTTTGCAAAATAACGTTTGGTAGTTTTTATTCCTTTTCAATGGCATGCAACAAAACGGTGACATTTGCTTTTTGCAGACATTTAAAAAGCAGTGAATTTATACTGTTATAGCTTACAACCAGGCTATAACAGTGATTGAATGTTGCCCCAGTTGACAAAGGAACAGGAAATAGAATGCATGTACAACTTCTCGTCTCAAACTAAAATAAAGAAGAAAAACAAATCTGAATATCTTGTTAAAGAGAACAGAGAAAAAAAGTGTATTTTGTACCTTCAAAACCTCTTAAACAGCGCTTACATTAGATTTAAGAATTCAGTGAACTTAACGTATAACAACGATTGAATAACTCTGCCCAACATGACAAAGAAAAAAAGACAGATTTATTTCTCTCAAACAAAACCTTCAAACCTGTTGAAAAATAGGCTATTGCCTCCACCATCATTGTTCTGACCGCGCATAATAAACTGAACTTTTGACCAATGTCCAACAAAATTCAAATTAAGCTAAATCAAACACACTCTAAATAAATAATTAAATATGAAACTGCTCATGATTAAAAATAATGAAAACACATAATGCACACCCGGTGTATAACATTGTTCTGAAAGGAACAATACACGGCTTTGACTTTCTTTAAACTTATAAGTGGGCCTAATGCGTTCATGATAATAATGCAATATAACACAGTAAGGTAGTCTCGAGTCATATGATTACATATTTGTAACATGGAAAATAAACCAATGTTAAAATACTGTGAGGCATGAGAATTGGCATATAGATATATATATATATATATATATATATATATATATACAGATTATTTAAAACACTCCACTGAATAGTCCACACAATCAAAACAACTAGCAGCATCTTTAGTAAGGTCTATGCTTTTTCAATTGCAACAAATGAAAAATATACTTTTGTTTCTAACAGAAAGTAAGAAAACTGCCAATTTATCCTTTGTATTATAGCTTCCAACAAACGTATAGCGACGATTGAATAATTTTGCCCCAGGTGACAAAGAAACATACAATAAAACTATTTTCCAACTTCTTGTCTCTCAAACAAAATTGAAAAAGCAAATCTTCAAACATCCTGTTAAAATAGGCCATTTGCCTCCACCATCGTTGTTTTGACAGCACATGCTGAAGTGACCTTTTGACCGATGCCCATGAAATACCAAATTAAGCTGATCTAAAGAGCCAAAAGTAAATGTACCATAAATACACTTTATATACACTCAAAATCTTTCTTTATTCTTTATTTCTTTATTTGGTGTTTAACGTCGTTTTCAACCACGCAGGTTATATCGCGACGGGGAAAGGGGGGGAGAAGGGATAGAGCACTTAAAATCGAAATCAATCATTACATGTGAAACACCACTATCATTGTGTTGACATTGAAATGTCACACACGATGACCCAGTGTTTATGATACGTTATGATTGTTTTGACTTTCCTACTAGCGGACCGTATGGTAGTTTGTGGTCACGATAATAAATAATAATGATCACACGATGACCCAGTGTTTATGATACGTTATGATTGTTTTGACTTTCCTACTAGCGGACCTTATGGTAGTTTGTGGTCACGATAATAAATAATAATGATAATAAAGTTAAAACGGCTATGCCTACGATGCCTTCGGGCCTTGTTTTTGGCCGATTTGAGCGAAATTGCTGTTATATATTGCTCAGCCAACCTTAATTAGAGCAATCCTTACCCTTGTTATCCCAAAGAAGTACTGTACGCCCCCTGCGGGTTAGGGGGAAGAATTTACCCGATGCTCCCCAGCATGTCGTAAGAGGCGACTAACGGATTCTGTTTCTCTCTCAATAAAATGTCACACACGATGACAAAGTGCATATGACACTTTGATTGTTTTGACTTTCCTAATAGCGGACCTTATCTTTACTTTATTTGGTGTTTAACGTCGTTTTCAACCGTTCAACGTTATATCGCGACGGGGAAAGGGGGGGGGGGGGATGATGGGATAGAGCCACTTGTTAATTGTTTCTTGTTCACAAAAGCACTACCAGAGCTGGACTCCAAGTTTAACATTGGCGAACGACAAGAAGAAGAAGACAAAAGCACTAATAAAAAAATTGCTCCAGGGGCTAGCAACGTAGTACAATATATGACCTTACTGGGAGAATGCAAGTTTCTAGTACAAAGGACTTAACATTTCTTACATACTGCTTGACTAAAATCTTTACAAACATTGACTATATTCTATACAAGAAACACTTAACAAGGGTAAAAGGAGAAACAGAATCCGTTAGTTGCCTCTTACGACATGCTGGGGAGCATCGGGTAAATTCTTCCCCCTAACCCGCGGGGGGGGGGGGGGGGGAGCGGACCTTATGGTAGTCTGTGTTCATGATAATAAATAATGATAATACAGTTAAACAAGGGCAAAGCCACAAAGAATATGACTCACTTGCTTATATTTTGTTTTGTTTTGCTGATGTAATCACATGCATTTTATAAGTGTTCATAGGTTTCATAACCAAGACGAGTTTTTATCATGAAAGCTTCCATTATTTGAAAAGTTTTGAGTGTTCAATAGGTGGTCAGTTGTCAATACATATATAGCCTCGTTTTTGCTATGCAAATGAATTAAAAATAGCCAACTGCCTCCACCATCATTGTTTTGACCGCATATTAAACTGACCTTTGGATCAGTGCTAAGAAAGGTCACATCTAGCTTATTCAAAATGCCAAAAATGATTTGCATAAACACATACTAAATAAATCATTTAACATAAAACACAACCACCAGTGTGCTCATAGTCAAAATTAATAAAAACAAATAAAGATAAATGTGTAAATCATTGTCCAGTACAGCTCAAGACACAAACCTGCACTAGATATATATCCACTTAGTGGTAGTGATCAGCAACAACATTGGAAAGATGATCAGTAGCTGAAAAGCTGAACATTATTTAGTTTCGCTGATTTCTTTGCAAAGCAGTAATCCTGTTTCGTACATGTATAGTTCTTGACGTGTAGCCAGGTACGAATTATCAGAGTCTCTTCAGCCTGAAGGCACTTCTGGATATCCTCTTTTCTTGGCAGCACTTGCGTGGCGATATATTTTAACAAATGAGCCTCCACTGCCTTCACCTCCTCCTCCAACCACAGTCGACATGGCTGGCTTGAACCTTTGTGGACACAGATATCACAAGACCTATTACCGGAGATACAAAGGTTAAATATGTTATCGGATTAAAACTTTATAAGGAACAATCATGCCAACTCAATATGAGCGCCGGGTAGTCTGGTGGTCTAGGCCGACAACTCGTGATCTCAGTGTCTCTATTTCGAATCTTGATTGGGCATGGACATTTATTTTCCCGAGTCAACATTTGTTCTGATTCTTCTTCGTGGCACTAAAGCTAGTACACTAAAACTGTCACATTTTCACTGTCAATCTTAGTGCTGCTTACATTTTGGTTGTTCAATGTAAGTTAGATATAGTACAGGGTGACACAAAAAAAACAGAGCCCACCAAAAGTTTAATATTTTCTGAAATAATCAGCCGATTCTTTTATTTTTTCAGGTGAGCCAAGCTGAAATGATGTTCTAACAGCCCACCAAGTTTGAGCTTCAAGATGTCATGGACAACGGAGCATAAGACATTTATAGTCGAGGCCTATTTTCGGTCGAATTCTATCCAGACTGGTCAGCCGCAGATGTGGGATCGCTCTTACAGCTGCTGTTATTGCTGCCTTAAGATCAGGGATGGTCTGGGGGTTGTTGCCATATACCCTGTCCTTGAGGTACCCCCACAGATAAAAATCTGGGGGGTTCAAGTCCGGTGAATAGGGGGACCACTCTGGGTCACATCTGCGGCTGACCAGTCTGGATAGAATTCGACCGAAAATAGGCCTCGACTATAAATGTCTTATGCTCCGTTGTCCATGACATCTTGAAGCTCAAACTTGGTGGGCTGTTAGAACATCATTTCAGCTTGGCTCACCTGAAAAAATAAAAGAATCGGCTGATTATTTCAGAAAATATTAAACTTTTGGTGGGATAGATCTGTTTTTTTTGTGTCACCCTGTACCTCCTCTTTTTTCCAATTCCTGGGACTCCCGTCCCCGCCTCTAATACACGGAAGTGTATGTGGGCGTAATCCATCAATTACAAAAGATTTCAAATCTAAATTAAAACCGGAATTACAGACCCTGTACACATTCATTTTCAAAGCATGGGACAGAAGCCACGAATGGGCATGAGAAGTGGCAGGTCAGTTAGCCATTGCACTTGTTAACTGATCCACTTATTTATTCATTTTTAAATAATTATACAATTTACTGCTTAGTTTTGAATCAAGAAAACTGAGCGACAGCAGAAGGCCATTTTGATATGTTAAAGCACGTACGGATTTGAACTGCTCTTTGACAAAATGCCGCTCCTAGTTAGATTAACAGTTAACTCGTTATGAACACAGACCTGTTTACATCCTGCATTAAAACCAGTCATAAAAACACTCTCCAGAAGCTACCTTTTTTTTTTGTGGACCGGCTCGTTCATTTTATTTAAAGATTTTCTTTAAAGTTTTTCAATTCAAAGAACTGTGATCTTTGCTATATTGGAGAAAGATTAATGGAGATCACTTTTAGACTCAAAAAGACTTTCAAATTCCGGCAACAGCACAAGTCACTGACCGTAGCAAGAGATAATGTCGAAGCACAGACATACTGGTCAAATAAACTCGATGCGAAGCAGGCTCATGTTTTGCCAAACACAATTTGTTTGTTTCCATGTTCATTTGTGTACTGCATTTTGTAAATAAACTAATGCTGCGTCTAACCTCGGGACACGTTCGCTTGGTTCGCGGACGAACGACTGCAGTGACTCATGACTGACTAGCTTTGTTGTTGCACTGATCTCAATTCGATCACCAAAATGCAAGTGATTCGCTCTTCTTAGACTTCGCCAGACACTGCCACTTGACTTGATAGTTTTGCCGATATTCCTGTACAACTTGAGCTTTTTTGGTTGGCATTTTGTCCCCAGAGAGATCGGCCTTACGCTTACGACCCATGTCGATCGGACCGAATGCACAAAAACCACGCGTTGACCGACAAATACCTTGTTTTTGCACATGCGCAGACAAGGCTGTTCCGGTCGGCCTTGAGCTAAAAGGGTTTCCGGGAAATCAAAATCCCGGTGACTACTAGTACTACAATTTCGACTTTAAATTTTCACACACGGAAATGGTTCTCGTGACCGGAATTTCCGGTAGATTTCCGTAATACCGGAATTTAGACCCTAAATCCGTAATAATTCCGGGAGGGTAAACAGGTCTGTGAACATACTCTATGTTTCCTTCCAAGTGCTTTAGAGAAGGGTATTACCGTACTCAAAAACACAATAACTATACGCTCCTAGTTAGATTAACAGTTAACACGTTATGAACAGGCTCTATTTTTCCTTCCAAGTGCTTCAGAGAAGGATATTACCTTACTCAAAAACACAATAACTATCTAGTTTACTGGTTTTGTTCTACTTTAAAGGAATAACTTTTGTGTGGATTGAGTCAGCTCCTTAAAGCTCAGTTCACAAAGAGAAAGAAGAGGTATAAATACAATGATTATGTTTCCACTCACTGTTGCGCGTTGCCTTTGATTTGAGCTTCTTTGGTTTGGAATGGCTCCACTGTTCAGGTAGGTACTCATTGTCAGTTGAACCTTGGGGAAAAAAAAAGATGATAGATTTTCTCAGCTGGCTTATCTTTATTTCAAATCATTTGATAGATTATGCAAAATAGCAAAAAAAGAACAACAGCTAAAAGACATATGCTTTTAAATATCAATTTCGTTGTCAAATAACTAAACACAAGAGTTTCCACTATGGAATGCGGCCATTCAACAACTAGGTAATGGGCGCTTAGTTAATCGTCCGTACATGACGCCAGCATTTCTTTCTTTCTTTATTTGGTGTTTAACGTCGTTTTCAACCACGAAGGTTATATCGCGACGAGGGAAAGGGGGAGATGAGATAGGGGAAAGGGTGGAGATGGGAGGGAGCCACTTGTTAAGTGTTTCTTGTTCACAAAAGCACTAATCAAAAAATTGCTCCAGGGGCTTGCAACGTAGTACAATATATGACCTTACTGGGAGAATGCAAGTTTCCAGTACAAAGGACTAAACATTTCTTACATACTGCTTGACTAAAATCTTTACAAACATTGACTATCTATATATATATACGACTTGTGTCTGTGTGTGTGTGTGTGTGTGTGTGTGTGTGTGATTGATCGCCATGCACGGCCAAAGTTCTCGATGGATCTGCTTCAAATTTGGTGGGCTTATTGACAGAGACCCCGGACACAACCTGATCGATGAGATATTTCAACACGTGCTCTCAGCGCGCAGCGCTTAACCGATTTTCGTTTTTCACTGCACGTTACTATTTTTAGATCTCCCTTCCTTCGTGCGCTGGCGTCAATCGATATTCCCGTTTGTACGTTTATATTTAGAAGGTCACTGCACGTTACTATTTTTAGATCTCCCTTCCTTCGTGCGCCGGCGATGCCGGCGTACACCCGGCAAAGCCGGGTCCCCGGCGACGGCCGGGTATTCGGCTCTACTTCTTCCCGGCGAAGCGGGTAATCATCTAGTATTCTATACAAGAACCACTTAACAAGGGTTAAAGGAGAAACAGAATCCGTTAGTCGCCTCATACGACATGCGGGGTGCAGAGAAATAAGGATGTGGAAAAGAAGACTTTTGGTAAGTGAAATAAAGGTGATGGATCCAGTCAGGTAGAAATAAGACAACAAGAAAAGAATTGGAAAACTGCAGGGAATAGTAGGGAGAGTTTTCTTGGAAGGAAATATAGGTGAAAGGACTGGTAAGGCAGAAATAAGACAAAAGAAGAGAAGAAACAGAACCGTTAGTCGCCTCTTACGACATGCTGGGTAGCATCGGGTAAATTCTTTCTAGTCCCAACCAATATGGGACTCCCCCTAACCCGCGGGGGGGTGACGCCAGCATGTTTCTAAATTAATTTATATGCAATAAAGCTTACTTTCGTTAGATGACGCTGAAGGAGAAGTGATCTGTGTGAATACACTGCATCTTGTGTTCATCATTGCCACACCAACAGGAGAGAATGTCCAGGAGGAAGGGGGCTCGCCTGGGGACATAATAAAATTATAATTAATTATTTATTGTATTAATTATGTTATGTTCAAAATAAATAAACGTGTGTTCGGTGTTATGAGTGTACAGGAATGAACTATTCTTCAAAGGTACAAATACATTTCAGATGTAAGACAATCAAATGCATCAACGAATGCAGTTCTACCCCTCATCCTTAACCCCCACCCACCCCCCAACATTGACGCCGTAAAAAAACACCTCCGACAAGCGTGTTGGACACAAACAACTCTGTGAGTTAAATTCAAGCTGTTCCCACTCGAACACAGGAACCCCCTGACCTTCATCCATCTCCAGTCGCGCCCCCATGGAAAATTGGTTGACTAAGGAGAAAGATATATACTGAACTGTTTGAGCATGCACTGCTGTCAGCAGCACACCGTTGAAACTTCCTTTGGATTTCTGGTGCTTCCTCATCATCAGCAGAATCTGACAAATACAAAAACATGAATAACCCTTGTGATATTACCTCATTTTTTGTTTGTTTGTTTGCTTAACGCCCAGCCGACCATGAAGGGCCATATCAGGGCGGTGCTGCTTTGACATATAACGTGCGCCACACACAAGACAGAAGTCGCAGCACAGGCTTCATGTCTCACCCAGTCACATTATTCTGACACCGGACCAACCAGTCCTAGCACTAACCCCATAATGCCAGACGCCAGGCGGAGCAGCCACTAGATTGCCAATTTTAAAGTCTTAGGTATGACCCGGCCGGGGTTCGAACCCACAACCTCCCGATCAAGGGGCGGACGCCTTACCACTAGGCCAACCGTGCCGGTCATATTACCTCATGCCAGGGTGACAAGTTTACACTAAATAAGTAAATGTATTCACTTTTACATGGAATGGCAGCTACAAATAAGAAATTAAATCTACTATGTTACTTTGTGGGAGTGAGGAGGGGGGGGGGGGGGGTAAAGAGAAAGAAAAGTCATGTTTGCAACTACAAACTTAAGAGACTTTCAGACACTGAACAGCGACATCGCCATTCAAATATGTCCTGTCCCCACTCCAACACCATGTAGATGGGATGGATTCAGCCCATATTGTCCCTTACTGTCACCTACTGCAGTGGAGCGCTGCGGACTTAAATTAAGGGCCCCTCCTGTTTTTGAACACCAGGAGCTATCTAGTTTGCTGTTAGGTAGGCACCGGCTCATCTTTCCTGCTTCCTTACTTTCTTTTACTATCAACATTCTGTTCACAGTTGTTATTTCTGCCAAAGTGACCAATCGCATTTGTTTTTATCCGAAACTGGGAGTGCTTGCAGTACTGTAGTTGATAGCATGCGTACACAGAAGAAGAAGACTTACTGTCAGGTGCAGCTGTAGCAGGACAAGGTTGATGCATAGGCGGAGAGGGCTGGTTATGTGGCGGTGCCAAAGAGTCTTTTGTTGCGAACCTTCCTGATGCAGATCGTTCTGGAATAGGGCTGTGACCCTTTTCAACAAATTCTGTAAATAATAGTTACAATATGATAGAATAGATAAAATCCTAGATCGCAAGTACAAAAGTTTATGTAGTAAGTACCGTAGTATTAATGTTTGCTTTATTGTGTAATGCAAATTAATGTTAGCACAATATATCACATTGTAGTGTGCATTGAAGTATGAACGTTCTCAATTTAGATTTAAAACAAATACACTTAGTGTACACTACATTGGGGTGTGCACGTAAAAGATCCCACGATTGACAAAAGGGTCTTTCCTGGCAAAATTGTATAGGCATAGATAAAAATGTCCACCAAAATACCCGTGTGACTTGGAATAATAGGCCGTGAAAAGTAGGATATGCGCCGAAATGGCTGCGATCTGCTGGCCGATGTGAATGCGTGATGTATTGTGTAAAAAAATTCCATCTCACACGGCATAAATAAATCCCTGCGCCTTGAATAAAAATTGAAAAGAAAAAAAATCCCTGCGCTTAGAACTGTACCCACGGAATACGCGCGATATAAGCCTCATATTGATTGATTGAAATAAAATTGTATTGGTGGTTCAATGTCACTAGCCACAACAAAGGCGATACCAGAGAGAGGGAGACCGGGATTCAAACCTGTGACTATGAGAGTCAGAGGAACTATATGTAGTCCACGCTGTGTACCGAATGAGCCATCCCAGCCCCCCAATTTAGAAGAAGAAGAAGAGGCAGAAGAAGCAGAAGGAGAAGAAGATGAATTTAAGAATACAAAAAAAAGGTTATTACAATACTAGATTTAGAGATAGTCTAGCTGTGTTCATTTTGTGCAAAAAGAGCAAAGGAATTCATGTTTGTTTGTTTATTTGTTGCTTAACGTCCAGCCGACTACGCAGAGCCATATCAGGACGAGGAAGGGGGGGATGAAGGGGGCCACTTGTCAAGCGATTCCTGTTTACAAATGCACTAACCCATTACTTGTGTCCCAGCAGGCTTTAGTAAAACTAAATTAATACCTACTGGAAGATTACCAGTTTCCAGTATGTTAAAATAGGCTTAACCTATCTACTGCTGGACTTACATCAGAACACTAACAGATTAAACTATACATGAATCGCGAGACAAGCGGCAAGAGAAGAGATTTTTGGAAAAAATACAGGTGAATGAGCAAGAAGGCAGAAAAAAGAAAAGAATTCATGAAGAAAAAGAGAGCATGACAGGAAAGAGGAACCAAAAATCTACCTAACAGCAAACTAGAAAGCTCCTGCGGTTCCAAAAACAGGAGGGGCCTTTAATTTCATAACCGCAGTGCCCCACTGCGGGAAAAGGAATTCATGTTCAAAATGTCACACATACCTGCCTCCTCATCCGAGGTGATGGCTTCATCTTCAGCCACTTCCATCTCATCCAGGGTGCAGCGCTGGTGGTCTTGCAGCTTCCCCTTTTCAAGGGCAAGGAGTAATTTGCTGACTTTGGCCAACTGCATCATGTCTGATGGGAGGCGGTAGTACTCGCGGTGTCCCATAAACTGAGCAAGGGCATCCAGCTCGTTGTCCTTCAAACTGACTATCTGGGACAGAGTAGCAACCTGCTTTCGAAGTGAAGTAGATGTGATGAACTGTGGCTCTGCCAACTGCGCTGATGTCACAAACTTTCGAAGCGTGTCAGATCCCCGAATGTGCCCCTCCGACTGAAAGAATGAGCAAGAAAACACAAATTTGTTGGAGCCGCTGACACCAGCATCATCCCTTTTTTGCACAAGCAGTTCCACAGCTGCTTTCACCTGTGCAGTCATGAGAATTGGGACAATTCGGCCACGTTTTCCGATTATCTCAATCCTGGTCAGCTTGTTACATAGGATTTTTTCAAATGTGCTAAGTGATTTGAAGACATCTTTCACACAGTCACAGCACCGTCGGAGGATGCCATTTTGGATGCGTCGTAAGCGAGACTGAGCTTCGACAACATTATTATGCAGTCCGCCGATACCGACAAATAGCCTACCTGGAAGCTTTCGTGGGCACAGAAAATGAGCCAGAGGACTTCGCTGATACTGCCTGGCGCACTTCAGTTCCTGCCATCATTCAGAATTGCCAAATCGAACAATCAAAAAGAGTACGACTGAGGAAGTAACTGGGACATTCTTCGCTGTTCCTTCCAACTGGCAACTCAACTGAACTTGTTAGCCTTTGTTGGTGATCTGTTTCGACCGTATATTTTTGTTCTTTTTTCATTATAAATGCCTTATTTTGTCTGAGAAAAAGAACCAGTTGCTGAAAAAGAATGCACAACTCTGATGCATGTTTTTCAGAGGCAAAAGAACATAGACTGCAGATAGCAAACATATTTCATTGCCTTGGTCATCACAGGAAACTCACAAGTAATGCAGGTCAAACATTTAACAAATCAAATCGCAAAAACAAAATATCTTCAGACAGGGCAACAAATAATCTACTCTATAAAAACTCACCATTTGGGAGTCAACTGAGTGATGGCTGCTTATAGAGTCCTCTGTCACAAGCGCCTGTGGTTCGAAGCTGCAGTCAACTGTAGGAAAGACAGACAGAAAGCGCCTGTGGTTGCATGATGCTTGGGACTTAACCTGTTTTTGAGCTTCATATTTCCCCTTTACGTTGGTTTACAGTTAGAACAGTCTAGTTAACTGTTTTCATATTTGTGTATAATAAATTTGATATGGGAGATTTTACTTCATTCGTACTGAAGCTTGCGTAGAGTCCAGCTAGATCAGCTGTAAGTCCTATTTCATAGACTGGACTGGAGAAAGGCATTATGGTTTGTCTATACATGCGACTCAGTTGCAGTCGCCCTCTTGTTCCTGAATCAAGCTGAAGCCAAATACTGGTTGAACTCCGTATATATATGTATCGTCTATCGTCAGACTACATCGTCTGTCTTCCGTCTATCGTCTGTCTTCCATCTACCGTCTGTCTTCCGTCTATTGTATGTCTTCCGTCTGTCTTCCATCTATTGTCTGTCTTCCGTCTATCGTCTGTCTTCCATCTACCGTCTGTCTTCCGTCTATTGTATGTCTTCCGTCTGTCTTCCATCTATTGTCTGTCTTCCGTCTATTGTCTGTCTTCCATCTATTGTCTGTCTTCTGTCTATTGTCTGTCTTCCGTCTATCTTCTATCTATCGTCTGTCTTCCATCTATCGTCTGTCTTCCGTCTATTGTCTGTCTTCCGTCTATCTTCCGTCTATTGTCTGTCTTCCATCTATCGTCTGTCTTCCGTCTATCGTCTGTCTTCCGTCTATTGTCTGTCTTCGATCTACCATCTGTCTTCCAACTATTGTCTGTCTTCCATCTATCTTCTGTCTATTGTCTGTCTTCCGTCTATCATCAGACTACATCCCAAGAATTCAGCATTTTCTCTAGTGGGTCCTCTATTTTCTCTGTTAACTGTGGGTCAGTCCATTCATCAGATTGGGATCTGCATATATATGAGCGTTGCATAGGCAAAGGCAATATTGCCGATTCATTACAAAGCACTGGAAAGACCGTCTGCTAGACTGCAGCTACTAGTTTTGCAAGGTGTGTTGCAGGAATTGAATTTTTACCAGGGATGTATTTCATAGACGGCAAGAATTTAGTTTTTGTACAAACTATATCGTCTGTCGACCAGTAACAGAAGCAAACCTGACCAGGTATGTGCATGCAAGCACTTAATTCATCCACGGTGATGAAACAGGAAGCATGCTTTATTGTTGTAAATATATATATAGGATATTGAGCAGCTTCCGTTGACATATATGGCCTTATGACCGAAATAGGTCCATGTACATGTGAGACTATCAAATCATAACCCTGAATTCTCCAATGTGTATCAGAATAGCAATTTAACTACATATCTTAGTCATAACTAAACTGTGTTAACTGTAGTGTGATCACCCCTCCAGAAGTATTGCATAACAGTTAGTTAGTCAGGGGTTCCACTGGGTTTTTGCTTTTTGCGTTTGCATACACAACATGACTGAAAAAATGCGTATGAGCCGGGGAAAACGCGTACCATTACAAACTTAATTGGGGGAAAAAACGCGAAGGAGAAGTGTGTTTTTCTCACTACGATTGAGAAGACATGCAGTGTTGGCGTTAACCGGTAATTACCGGTATTTTACCGGTTGAAACGAAAAAATCCCGGAACAAAATTGGCTGCCGTTGATTTTTAGAACTACCGGTCTTTTTTCGCTGGCAAAACTATAAAACCAGTACTCTGAGCTGGATTCTAACTGGTTCCAATGACCAGCCTACCGTTTTTTTCTGGACTGTTTGCTTCATAAAAGTTTGCGTACCGGTTTGAAAAAAGTACTAGCGCCATCACTGGACATGATGATGATAGGTAACTAAAAGAAGTCCCTTCATCAGATTCTGTTCTTTCACTTTCCGACGACAGATCGGTCTGTTTGCGTTTTGCAGTGGCTCTGTACAGGTAATAGGCCTCTAAGCGAGGAACTGAACTATTTGCATGGCGCTAAATGGAAGATATTTCAGCCTGAAAAACAATCACTGTGGGTCAGTCCGATGTAATCAGAGTAGACCCGGACACCCCTGGCCTGTAAACTGAATCGGCAGTGCACCAAACTAATGGCATGTGTGATAAGGCAGACCATTGTTTTGCTGAACACAGCAGGATCAATTATTTATTCTGTGACTCATGACCCCCCCCCCCCCCCCCCCCAAAGAAATGTAATGCAATCTTCCTCTTCGGTAGAGCTGGTCATTCATAAGGCTATCGCCGGTGGCAGTGACCTAAGGAATAAAGATTCAATTCGGTAGAGCACTGGTACTATGGCCTCTGGCGATAAGTACACGAGTGTTAACAGTGATGAACAAGGCGGGTGGGGAGAATCAGAGGTGGGAGTTCAGGTGCTCTCTTCGTGGCTATTTAGTGTTTTGAGTGCAATTGTAATTTTGCGTGACAAAATGCAACATGTCGGTGAAAATGTGTACGGAGGCTGAAAACTGCGTATACTTTTGTGTGTGCAATAAGTGGAACCCCTGAGTTAGTTCCTTACTTTCTGGTTAAATCTTGCCTTTCAACAAAATAAAAATGGGATTACATTGTACCTGGATGATTGCTGGTGTCATCTGGCAATGGTATGGCAGGTAGACTCTTAGCCAGTGCAGCCTGCACCATTCTTTGGCCGTATGAGAAATGTGGGAAGTACTCCCTTGTTTTAAATCTCTGGCCTCGGCCTCCTGGTTCCACTAGTGACATAATAGAACATTTTATTAGTAAATTTTCATTTGATTAATAATATCATCCTACATACGTGAGAGAGACACTCGTGAGATAATAATCGTTCAAATCACACGTGTGTATATCATGTAAATGAGGTCATGTCAAGCAAGTCTGGCAGGGACCTGTTTTTCCACTGCTTATGATGCCAAAGTCACCGAGACAAACGTCATTATAGAAGAAAAAAGATTGCGCTCGCTAATTACCTTCGATGAATTTTTAGAACTAACACGTCAAGCCACACTTTCAGAGTGACGTTTCTTTGCTTTGACGTAATAGATTGCACGAGGCTTTAGAAGAGATCGAGGTTCCAAAACAAGCGTCTTCAATTTAGCTGCCTCGACTGCAGGACATTTTCAGTAAAATACACGTAAGTACAGTATGTAGGATAAACAGAATACTACATGGCTTGCTGTTTTGTACCAGATTTACACTCGTTGCTTTTTAAAATAGTGAATAGCTCGCTTTCGCTCGCAGTTCAATATTTAAAAAAACAACTCATGAAAATCTGGTACGACACAGCAAGCCATACATAGTATTCTCTATTTATACTTCCCTAACTCACATAAAAGCATGTGTACATTTTTAATTGAGAAGCATTGTCATTCAGGTGTGTCTGATCCAAAGGAGTTGGACTTGGAGTATGATGAGAATGCATTATGTCTTACCACTGACGAGTCTCTGTCAGATGATGAATTGTATGATGCCGAAGAAGGCAGTGAGTTTTCTGACACTGTGACAGTGACATTGCGTCAAAGATGGTAGTGGTCGAGGGGGACCATGGGTTGAATGTCGAGGAGAGAAAAGAAAAAGAGAGCCTATACACTGTTCAATTAGCGGCTATGCTAATTATTTTGTCTGTAATGAACTTAAGTTGATGAGTTTGGGGGAGATACAAAGTACCCGAGCTACTGTAACCGGACTGCCTGGTCTCTGGGAAGAGACAGGGATAAACCATGCACGGAAAAAGTACATCATAGGTTTGAGGGGAAGCAGTAATGTCGTGGACAGGAGAAGAAAACAGAACAAAAAGAGGATGAAGAGAAAAAAAGAGGAACAAAAACGTGTGCGTGTGTATGGGTAAAGTAAAACACAAACAGTAGTTGGTTTTTTTTCAACAGACGGATTTCGTCCCCAGAACGGAAGAATGGCTCCAATACATGATAAGTCCAAAGTCAGTCCAGCTTCGCCCGGTCAAATAACTCTTCACGTCCTGAACACATTTCCCTATTGCTAAGCCTCAGTACCGTAAGGATTTGATGAAAATGACCAGAAAGTGGGTATCTGTGTGTGTCAGACATGACATTTATGGGTTTTATGTTATAAAACATGTATGTAAAGTATACACGTATAATACATGTATGTATTATCATTATGAGTAGTTAATTAATGAAGAAATCATACTGTCATTTTAATTTGTAACTAGTATGCATTAAATTGACAGAAGAAGACTCATCGTGTAAAAAGCAGAATTAATGATTCGCATGCCTGTTGGACCATGATTATGGGGGAGCCGAGTCTCCACTCACTCACGTGCAACAGGTGAAAAGCATGAACATATTTGACGATGCACAGAGCAGAGAGCGACGTGATCGAGTAACCGGACTTTACGGCCACGCCAGGAAGTCGCCGCGTCGGCTGGGTGATGGTGGAACAAAGAGATGAAACTTTCTTTCTTTATTTGGTGTTTAACGTCGTTTTCAACCACGAAGGTTATATCGCGACGGGGGAGATGAAACTAAACTACATTAAGCTTACAATTTCAATGTCAAGCGATTGTCTGCTTCGAGTCCCAGCACTTGTTCTGCCCCTAATTCGTCGATAATATCCCCAAATTTGTCTTTACTGACTGTATCAGCATCACCAGAGATGGTCCCAAAATCTCCGTGAAAAAAAAAATCAATACAAATCCATTGCAAACTACCAAAACGTTCACCAAACGAACGAACCGCGGAGCAGCTATGTGCTTGTTTACAAAGGAAGTGACCTAAATGTGGTTTTCAAGCACAGAGAGCGCTTCCGTCCTGTGAGGTCATTCCTAAGTATAGTAACAAAGTCGTGCGGTACAGGACGTGAAGAGTTTTTAATTAAATAAATCGAATTAAAAAAAAAATATAGTCGCACCGTGACTGACTTATTCGGTCTCCCTAATTCAACAGCTACTAGGCCTAAGGCGAGATTGAAATTTGAACATTGGAGCTAGATCTCAACCCGCCTCAGGCTCCTACACATAAATTCAGCAAACAAGCACAGACTGACACAAACAAAACATAGTTATATAAATACTGATAAAATCAGTGCTATTCGATCGCTTGTACGCACAGCTAATCTCAGAATCTTTCGGAAGTTAAAAAACCAACATGCATCGTGCCTTCTCAGTATAAGAGTATTTAGATCTGTGCACCACTCACCATAATTTGTTTTAATGTATAAGACTCTTGCATAGTAACCTGTACCAACAACTTGATAAGCCATTGATAATTAATGACTGATCAAGTTCTTGTTAATGTCACTGTCACTGGATTGTGAGCTCTAAATTCCAAAAAACGAGGTTAGCCATTTTGGAATGTCAGAGCCATGTGGCAACAGACCTGAAAGATAAAGTTGAAGGCGCGTCACTATTTCAAAAACAACTCAGTCAACTGTCTTTTCGTCTAAAATGGACAACAAAGTACTATAAATATAATACACACCTGTGTCTGTGGTAATGTAGCGGCTGCGGCGTTCACCCCGCGTGTCGGCGTCAGCCATCGTGTCAAATCACGGTTTCACGCGGCAATCCGCTCTCTCTCGCTCTCTCTCTCAATGTTGTCGCCAGGGGAACCCAAAAAACTACAGTTCTTGTTTTGACCGCAAAACACTAGCCCAACACACTCGCCACACACTCAACCCTGACAAAATTATCATAGTTTGGACAGAACCAATAAAATCAAATCCTTGTGTCACATGGTATATCTTAGGGCGGGAAGCTCGAAAATCGAGGCATCCGTTGTTGTGACGTCAAAACAACGGGGTGCGTCAAAACAATTCGGCTCCATTTTCGGGCCAAAGTCAAAACGACGCGGTCTTAACAAGAACACACACACAGAGCACACAGCACACATAGACATACACACACACACACACACACACCACACACAACACACACACACAAGCACGTCCTGGAATGCCACAGTTTATTGTTGTTCTACGGTCTTTAATTCGGCGATCAAATTTTCGTGGATCATATTTACCCGTAACATTTTTCTCATAAGGATAACACAATTGTTTGTGTTAATTTATTTATCAGGCTGTTTCATGCCAAGGGAAGAGATTCCTGTTGGTGCGACACTTCCAAAGCCTGCATTTGTTGTGCACCCTTGCAGATACACACGCAGCGTCCGCCATCGAAACAGTGGCTGCCGGGACAACCACACACATTGGACCGTTTGACGATGTTCCTCACTGCCTCAGTCTCTCTGGCTAAATTTTCCTCTCTGTAACAGAAGAAAAGATTCCAGTAGTACGATGGTATTGCATTATTTGATTTGATTGAAACATATTTACAATAATAATAAAATTAACTGGTATGGGTAAGTTCCTTGTATCCATTTTGCCGAATTTGTGAACTTTTAACGATTTACGTTGTTTACAAGTTTAAAGAAAGTATTCTTAATCAATTAAAAAAAAAAGGTTTCTCCTGACAATCTCAAAAAAGTAATTTGAAAAATTAACCAACCAACCAACCAACCAACCAACCAACCAACCAACCAACCAACCAACCAACCAAATAACCAACCAAAGAAAGAAAGAAACAAAGAAACAAACAAAGAAACAAACAAACAAACAAACACAAACACAAACACAAACTAAACAAAGAATGGAATATAAGGGGCCTCGCAAAAGTTAGTTAAAAAAACTGCGAAATGAATATTCAGACTCCTGAGTTCATAAACAGAACAGCTTCCGCGAATGAAAATTGTCCATAGACCCAAACTATTCAGAACATGACAACAAATGCATGGATTTTCAGAAAATAGATGACAGTGTCAAGCTGATTCCATGAACATTTTATTCGGAGACTTTTTCTTCCGAGAACATCATGAACTTTTAAAGGGGGCGAATATTACTACCTAAATTTAGAATTCCATGCGTTGTATGAAACTGACTTATTGGATTCTGTTCCGCTGTGACTGGGCTCATGGTTTCAAACTCGGCCGTATCTAAACAGGATCCGACGCCTCGATGACTATATTAATTGGCCCAGCGAGTAATGTGAACCTAAATGGGTAATAAATCAAACATCGGACCTTTTCGGGATTGTTTTTTTCCCTGACTTTGTGAGTCAAACAAACCATAGGAACATTCATTGGAATCATTGCCAACCCTTGGTCTTACTGTGGGAAGTGGATGCAAAACATCTAGCTCTTCGGAAGTAGTCTTTCCTCTTCATGAAATTTAGATGTTCATCCTGCATATTAAGATGATTTGAAACGTTGTTTTTCTAATACTTACACTGTGCCGAATGGCCCTTGCGAATAGAATTCGCCAATAATTCGTAATGATCGGGACATGGTCGCAAGACATTCGTAAAATATTCTTAACCATTCGCTACCATTTGTGTATTGTTGCGAACATTAGCAACATGCTCATACTATTCGCAATATTCGCAAGAAAGGCATATTCTTAACTTTTTCGCAACGTACTCGTACGTATGCGCAAGCCATTCGTAATCATCGCAATGTATTCGTAGCGCTCGCAAGGCATTTGCAACCATTCGTTAGGTATTGTCCTTGCGAACATCTTGTGAATGGTTGCGAATTCCTTACGAACAATGCAAATTGCGTAATAGCTTTATTCGGAAAGTGTTTACAAGCACTCGCAACATTTGTACGGTCACTCGCAACATTCGTAAGAAATTCGCAAGAAATTCGTACGTGGATTCGTGTGCATTCGCAATGATCGGTAGAAATTCGCAAGCACTCGCAACCATTCGTAAGACATTCGCAAGGATTGCTTCAAATTGTCAATATTGTTTCTGTCCATTCGTCCCTTTTTGTGTGTGCCGAATACAACATTTTCATAATCGCAAGGATATTCGGCACAGTGTAAGACAGGCTTTAGAAGAGGTCCACTTAGTACTGTTAAACAGACGTCCTTGGTTTTTGTAGTTTTTAAAAAAAGAAAATTTCAACATTCATCTTTATTTATTTTCTTGCACGCTTATTGTAGGCATTTTGTGAAGGACCGCATTTTATTGTTCCAACAGCACTATAATAAATTTTTCTTTAATCAAATTTTTTTTAAATATAGAAACAGAGGGAACAAACATAAAACACACATTTAAATCCGTGTAAATAATAATCTAAAAATAATACAAATCGCACAGTACAGAGGATGGTGTGTGTGTGACTTTAAGTCTCCGTGTGTGTGAATGAGTGTATGTGCGCCTTGAGTCGCCTGTTGGTGAGATATGTGCGCGTTACAAATATTCGTATTATTATTAGTAGTAGAAGTAGTACTAATAATTAAAAATACCTACCTTTTGCCGTTGCCATATAAACAGCGCAGATGACAGCCAGAACCACGAGGACACACAGGTAATACTTCATCCTGACAGCTGCTGTACTTTCTGGATGACACAATGTGAAAATTGATAATTTTACAATGGTCAAATAACCGTGGTTTCATTATCTTTTTTAAAAGAGACTCAAATGAGCTACAATCCTTGTTGAAAAGTTAAGACCTTTTTTTTCATCCTCATTGGCGCATTGACAGACGTCAAATCTGACATTGCGCAAATTAAACCGTGTATGTCTAACATGTTTTATGAAATTAGATTTTAAAGTAATGTATTAAACAGAGGATACTAGACAACTTAAAAAAAAACGCAACAAATTAATTTTATTTTTCTAGTTGGATATTTCGAGTTTTTTAATGTACAGACGCCAGTACCCACATTTTTGGAAATTCAATTCAAAACCTGAGAACAACAACAACAACAACAACAACAACAACAACAACAAAAACAACAACAACAAAAACAACAAACAACAAACAACAAACAACAACAACAACAACAACAACAACAACAACAACAACAACAACAACAATGAAAACGTTTTAACAATGCATTAATTTAGAAATAAATATGTGCACTCAAACGGCTATAAACAAAGGATTGAAATAGGCTAAGAAAACAGATACACTGCTAAATGAATATTGGAAATAACAACTCCTTATCTAAAGAAAGAAGGAGGGAAGGAGGGAGAGAGAGAGAGAGAGAGAGAGAGAGAGAGAGAGAGAGAGAGAGAGAGAGAGAGAGAGAGAGAGAGAGAGAGAGAGAGAGAGAGAGAGAGAGAGAGAGAATTGAATTGAATTGAATTGAAATTTATTTTACGAGGGTGACAGAATAAGCAATGCATACATGCTTCTTTTCATCCGGCCCTCGCCCATTTAGGGGTAACAAACAAGAAGAAATAAAAGATAAGTTTAACTATAGTACAAATGACATATTTACCATAATTAACATGTCTACCAATCAATAAGACATTTTAAGATGCATTAGGATTCTTTAGCAATGCTTGAAAATTATATTATATAACAGAGAAATATGTGTTTGTACCAACAAAACAAAAACAAAAAAATTCCTTCATGAATTATATATAATCATGTTTTTCAATATAATCAGAGAGTACAGTTATATTTTGCCAGCTGCTTGATAATATTTCTTATAAGTTTTGTAAAAGAAACAGCATGTAATATTCCTTGAATGAAGTTTCATGAATTCGTAATTTAATTATATTTGGAATGGCGTTCCACATAATTGCTCCAGATAATATGAGAGAGAGAGAGAGAGAGAGAGAGAGAGAGAGAGAGAGAGAGAGAGAGAGAGAGAGAGAGAGAGAGAGAGAGAGAGAGAGAGAGAGACTCAGACTCAGACTCAGACTCAGACTCAGAACTTTATTACAAAAGGATAAAGGTTTTAGGCAAAGCCTATTCTTCCAACCTGTCCTTTATACAACACATAAAGACAAACGGACATAAAAAATAAAAATTCAATCATATAAGATACAGAATTACATTGTATGGATTGCAACACAATGTGCATTTAAGGAATTATATAAGGAGAACTCAAAAATTACATAATTACATTGACACAGTTAAACCTTTCATTTTGAGAATTAAGTTGCTCAAATCAGCTACACATCCGTTAACACTAGTACAAAATGTTCAGCAAAATAACAATCAAACAAGAGAGATTCAGATTCAGATTCAGATTCAGATTCAAAACTTTAATACAAAGGGATAAAGGTTTTAGGCGATGCCTAATCTTCCAACCTGTCCCTTTTAGACATACATGACATTATACATTACCATTATTATATTTATATAACATGTATTAAACAGCCAAACGAATAACTAATTAACTAAGAATTTGTAATCAGGTTAAAACTAACAAAAACACTAGCTATAATAACGTGAGAGAGAGAAAGAGAGAGAGAGAGAGAGAGAGAGAGAGAGAGAGAGAGAGATAGATAGATAGATAGATAGATAGATAGAGAGATAGAGAGAGAGAGAGAAAGAGAGAGAGATTGAGAGAGAGAGAGATAGATAGATAGAGAGAGAGAGAGAGAGAGAGAAAGAGAGAGAGAGAGATTGAGAGAGAGAGAGACAATGACAATGACAATGACAAATCTTTATTTTTCGAGGGTGACAAGAATAAGCATAGGTATGCTTTTTTGCATCTGGCCCTCGCCCTAAAGAGGGACTAAACTATTTTACTATAACTATGACTAGGGAAAAAAAGGTTACATAAAAACATTAATGGTAGAACATATAAGTTTATGTACATGAAGCGCATTATGTAGAAGCATTGTAGATCATAAGGTAGTGTTCAAAATTGGGTGTAAAGCAATGAAGATAAACGGAAAGTAACCCAACAATACATTAGCTCAGCAAAACAATGTATTACAGAGCCAAATCTTCGTGATTTTGTCACAATAAACCATAATTCCGATAATGAACAACTGTATACAAAGAAAACATACCAATCAAGTTTATTTGTTCATAGAGTTCATTAAATGGAAAGAATATTTGGTTCTAAAAGAATCTGTGTTGGTGGATTGCCGCAGGGCGTCCGGAAGAGCGTTCCAGAGGCTGCTTCCTGAATAAACAAGACTTGATTTAAATAGGTCTATCCTAGGAAGAGGAGTGTTTAGTTTTATAAAGTGGTGCGAATTCTTCAAAGAGAACTTTGAGCAAATGGTTTCGGGTGCATTTTCTGTCATAATTTTATGCATCATTATTCCTTTGTTGTAATTCATTCTTGACTTCAGAGGTAGGACCCCTATGTTGATGTAGTCTGAGTCGGTGAGAGTAGTCTGTTTGAGTAATACTACTTTTAGCGCTCTTTTGTGTAATCTGCTGAGTAGCTTTAGGGAATTATCACTTGCAGAGTCCCATAGAGTGGATGCGTAATCAATAAGAGACTGAATATGAGCAGTGAAAAATAACTTCCTGGCTTGACAATTAAGGAAGTGTTTAATTCTAGATAAGAGGTACACTTTCTTTGACACTAATTTACTAAGTTGTTCAATGTGAGTTGACCAAGACAGGTTGTTATCGATGTGGACACCTAGAACTTTGTGATGGTCGACTTTTTCCACTATATTGCCGTCAATCATTAAATCGGGACCAGTTGAGGTAAAATTCTGTCGTTTTTGTCTAGTTGTAATTATCATATATTTGGTTTTCTTTGGGTTAAGAGACATGTGATTTAGGTCAGTCCATTCTGTCAGCTGGTTTAGACTTCCTTGGAGGGATTCTGATAAGCGAGTTAAATTTTTGTTACTGGAGTGAATTGTGGTATCATCTGCAAAAAGTTCACATAAATGTTGAATATAAAGGGGGAGGTCATTAACATATATTGAGAAGAGCAGAGGTCCTAATACCGATCCTTGTGGTACACCGTAATCTACAGCTTGCATGCTCGATGCTCTAGTGTTTGTAAGAACTGTCTGTTGTCTGTCAGAGAGGAATGAACTAACAAGATTGATAGTATCATATCCGACGCCATACAAACCGAATTTTCTAAGCAATAATGTGTGATCAATTACGTCAAAGGCTTTTGCAAAGTCTACGAAAATGGCACCACAGAATTCATTATCGTTTATTTTGTCCAACCACTGATCAACAAGAGAGATTAAGGCAGTGTGGCAGGAATGCTTAGCTCTAAATCCTGATTGTTTAGGATGGAATAAGTTGTTTTGGTTGAAATGTGTTAGGATGTGTTTGTTGATATGCTTTTCCAGTGGTTTTGATAACACAGACAAAATGGAAATTGGCCTATAATTTGAGGGGTCTCTTTTGTCACCTGATTTAAACAGAGGAATGACTTTAGCCTGTTTCAGGGCGACTGGAAAATATTTTTTGTCTAAACAGAGATTGTAAATGTAGGTAAGTGTTTCAGAAATTACGGGGGCTGACAATTTAAGAATCCTACCATCAAGCCCATCGAGCCCCCGGGTGCCTGTTTGCTTGAGGTGTGTAAGTGCGTGAAAAACTTCAGGTACTGTAAGAAGGGGAATTTTTGCTTGACATGAAATTTGTTTTGATTTGCAAAATTCTTCTAAAACTTTCAAATCATTTAATTTGGACTTGTCATTTTTAATCACATTTTCAGCAATTTTGGAAAAATGTGTGTTTAAAGCATCGGGAGATATGTCCTTGATACAACTCGGATGACTGGCAGCCTTTTTATTCGTAAGTTCATTTATTGCCTTCCATATATTCTTTGAGTTTTGCTTTGAACTTGATGCTAGGTCACGAAAATATTTTATCTTTTTTGTTCGTTTAAGTGAATTTACCTTATTTCTCTGTTCTCTGTATTCCTCTTCCTTGCCAACCGACTTTAAAAAATCGCGATGGTCAATGGCATGTTGTAAATCATTATCAAACCATTTAGGTTTTACAATGTGCCTAACTCTCTTTATTCTCCACGGAGCATGTTTATCGTATATGTCATTGAAGGCACTAAGCCAATGTGTTAGGGCTTCGTCCGGATCCGTAAAATTGTAAGTATCAGATAGTGGGGAATTCCAAAGTTCATGTAGAAAGGTGTCTTCGTTAAATTGAGAAAAAGAGCGGTATTTTATTGTCTTGTGACCAACTTTAGGAATTTTGACACCCTTTCTTGACCATGTTAAACAGACAGGAAAATGATCGCTGCAACCATTGGCTGGAACACAACATTCGACAATATTATGGTGATCAGTAACATAGATATGATCTATCAGAGTACTGCTGGATGATGTGACTCTAGTGGGAGTGTTGACTATTTGTTTAAGATTATAGAGGTTAATCATATCAACCCACTGCTTGTTTTGTTTAAGCAAATCAACATTAAAGTCTCCCAACAGAATTGTTTCCTTTGACTCGAGCAGAACTGCATCTAACATCTGTGTAAAGTTATCTGACCAGTTTGCTCGCTCTGCGGGATTTCTATAACAAAATCCTATGAGGAGTGGAGGTGCTCCTCTCAACTTAACTTCAATCCACACAGATTCCACGAAGTTCTCAAGGTGTATTATTCGTGTATAACTAATTGATTCACTTATGTACAAAAGTATACCAGTTTCTCTACTTTGCTGAGGGTCTCTGCGTAACGTACTGTAACCTGGAATAACAACGTCAGAATCCGAAATCTGAGGTGTTAATCTTGATTCTGTGATCCCAAAAATGTGAAAACTTGTTCCAGTATTTAACAGCATTGTAGAAATATCATTGATTTTATTTATAGCATGGTTAATGTTCAGGTGCCCAACACGGAGACCCTGTTTTGTTGGCCATGTAGTAGGAGAGCTACTCATATTTAAGCTCAAGTAGCGTTTTGGGGCGTTTTTTGTTTGTTTGTTTGTTTAATTAAACAATATACTTATTGATACTGAATCAGCTAATTATCCAGTAAGCAAGACAACAAAATAATGAAGAGATACAAAACAGTGATGGAACCAAAATGATATATGACACTTTACGAAACACAACGTCAAGCGTAAATTAACTAGTAAAGAGACAAGGAACTGTTTCCGACGACAAACTAGGTAAACAGCGAAAACAAACAATAAGCAAGTAGAAAATCGAAAAGCAGACAAGCACAATTAGGAAACAGGAAAATAAAAATAAAACGGTACAGTTACCGTTTATAATGATAAAGAACCAAACTAAAACTACAGAACTAGTGTAATAGACTCTTAACAAGTCTGACACAAAGCAGTTGACACAAGAGTCAATGTTGACACACTTGTCGCTTAGAAACAGAAGTCACTTTCAATCCGATAGAAAAGGGCGAATCGCTTGACCGTCCGAACACACTGCTGTCACTAAAGCTTGTCCGATTAAAGGCGCACAATAAAGGAGCACGCACACATCGAGTCTCTGTCTCACGCAAGACAAAGAATGTGATTCTCGTCTCTTTGTGAAAGAGTTGCTGTGACAGCCTGAACCACAGCACAGTAAAAACGAAGGTAATATGAAGTTCAATCAGGAGGATAAAGGCCACGAAACCATGCTCACACCCTCACAAGGGTAAATTACTAAATGTTCGTGCAGTAGCACAGTCGTACATAAAAGTATGCAAAGTGTTACCATCATGGCAGATGACACCAATAATGCTGTATTGTCTCGCATTCTCTTACCGCACGCACACACAAACACACACACACACACACACACACACGCTCATACACACATGCGCTCACACACACACACATACACACACACACACACACACACACACACACACACACACACACACACACACACACTTTTTTTTTCTTTTTTTTTTCACGTCACTTCCGATGGCGGAAGGTTGGAATTTCTCCAAAAACTGTCCTACCAAATGAAATATGGCACGTTCAAAAAAGTCGAAAAGGAAAAATAACAGCGAAAAAAAGTATTACGCCGTGAGTGTGGGTCGACGAATAGGCATATTTGACACCTGGAATGAAGCCAGCAAGTCTGTAACTTCTTTTCCAAAGGCGACACACAAGAGCTATGACACGTTAGCCGCGGCTCAAAGAGCAATGGATCTCGCCGGAATTCAAAACCCACATTTATTTGAAGGAGAGGGACACGTAAGGGAAGATTTTGAAGATCAAACGGAGGTGAAGGAGATTTCATCTGCAGCGGCGGTCCCTAACAGTAACAGTAACATCACCATCAACACGCAAGACGATCGAAAGGAAATGAGCGACGGTGGTTGCTACGACGACGAGAAAGATCCAAAAGAAAGAACACTGACCTGTTCTGACTGCAGGAACAAAGTTTTCTGGAGAGATACCAAATTACCGGGCTACCAGATAGCGATATTTGCACGAACGCAGCGAAAGTTTACCTGCGAATATTGCACGGAAATCATGCTGGATGACAAAATAATGGAAGAAGTGGAGAGGGTTGTTCCATTCGAAAGCGTTCTCGCCACAGAAAGCAAAACTTCGACCAACTCAGATGGAATAAAAGGTCCTCTTGACCAACTCACAAATGAGGCCAAAGATCTTCACAAAGGCCTTCAACATCTCGAAAGTGCCATGGTTTATCTCTCCGAGAGATTTGAAGAAACGCGATCACAGAATGAAGTGATGTTGGGGGACATGAATCAGACACTACTGACTGCATTCAATGAATCTTCAAAAAAACGAAAGAAAAACTGGGAAGAAAATCAAAGCACAGAACAACAAGACTCACCTCATAGTCCTGGTCGAGAGCAGAAAATGAAAGGAGGCAGCGGCAAACTGAAAATAACAACAGAGCCCCGAAAAATAGAACAAGAAGTTGACGTCATAATAGAGGAAATGACACTTGAAGATAGCAAGGCAGAAAAAACACCTCAGAGAAAAAACTCGTCTCGGCAAAAGACCAAAACATCGCTTGCATCAGGTAAAATAAGAGAAAATACCTCCAAAGAAAATAGGGGAAATGCTTCCAACTCGGCACAGGCGTGTAGATCATCTTCACAGCCAGCCTCATCATTGTCGACATTGTCATTGTCATCAGTAGAAGAAGACAGCGAAAGTGATGAAAACTCAAGTGAGGAAGAAAAAGAAGAAGAAAAGGATGGAAACAACAAGGAACAAGGCCTACCATCAGTGTACATCCTTCATGATTCCATTCTCAATGGAGTAGACCCTGAAAGAATGGGTCGCCGTTTTGGATTGCACGTCACAAAAAAGAAAACAAGTAATATTGATGACTGCCTCGCCGAGATAAAGTCAATAAAACAAAAACCAGAAGCCATTCTCATTCATGTCGGCGTGAATGATGCAAAAGTAGACAACTCAACACCCTCAAAAAAACTGAAAGCCTGTGTGAAGACAGCAGAAGAAAATTTTCCCCAAACGAAGATCATTGTAAGTCAGGTGGTTCCAACAGCCTCAAGGGACATGAATGTTCGCACGAACCTTATCAATGCAAAGATGGAAGCTGCATTCCAATCAAAGATGAACATTTCTTTCATTAGAAACGCAAATGTTGCTGCACATCTACAAAGAGACGGAATACACCCGAATAGAAGGGGAGATGGAATCCTCGCGACAAATATTGGCTACCATCTAGAAAACCTTCTTTGGAGCAAACAACCAGATCACAAAAGAAGAGAGTCATTTCCGAACCAGAGAAACCAGCCATGGAGACAAACAGACTACAGGGAACAACAACAACAGCAACGACAACGTGTTTCGTACAATGAGCAGTACAATGATCACGCTGATATCAGTGAGGACCAAAAGAGATCATTTGGCAGTCATCGGAACAAATCGTTGCACCCTAGAGAATATAACCAAACTTACTACAGGGAACAACAACAACATCGGCAACATATCCCGTACAACAAGCAGTACAATCGTTATGCTGACTTCAGAGAGGATCAAAAGAGATCATTTGATGGTCACTGGAACAAATGGAAGTTCTCCAGGGAAGATGACCAAACCGACTACAGGGATCAACATCGAACATATGTATCATACAACAGGCAGTACAATCGACACGCTGACTTCAGAGAGGGTCAAAAGAGATCATTTGGTGGGCATCAAAACAGATCTAGGTACTCCAGAGAAGATAACCATTACCCGACTCCACAGAATGGGGCAGAACCCAGGAATTACTTCAATAGAGAGTATGACAGATACACCTACTACAGAGGAGACACCCCATACCAGAATTCAAGATTGGAAACAGAACAAGACACATCGTACAATGGGCAGTTCAACAAGCATGAGTACCAAAGAGAAGACAACAGATACCAGAAACAGCAACTTGAAGAAGAACAGACCGCACCATACGTTGTGCAGGCCAACAGATACATTGGCTTTAGACAGAGAAAGCCCTACTAAAATACATAGACAACAATGAACAAATGCAAACAAATATCAATATTGAGCTGGAACATTAAAGGGATAAAAGGAACAATAGATGGCTGCTTAATCAACAAGTTACATGTAGAGAAAGTCTCAAGTTCTTTAATAGAACATGACATTGTACTTATAGAGGAAACACACCTTACTAAAGAGGAAGAACAATCACTGTTTTTAACAGGATTTGGAAGACCTATCAACTTTATTAGACCCAAAAGAAAGAAAGCAGGAAGCTCATCGGGAGGGATTGCCTTATTTATCAAAGATTCAATTCGACCCAATGTGAAAATTTTACCCAAAAGTAACCACAACATAGTTTGGATACAAATAATGACAGATACTGGTCACAATGATGTGTTTCTCGCATGTGTGTACTTACCACCAGAGCATTCGTCATTCGGTAAAGACAATACAGTTCAAATGTGGGAGGATCTAGAAAATGACATTGATGACTTGTCTGCAAAAGGATCAATAGTACTGTGTGGTGATTTCAATGCAAGATCTGGGGAATATAAAGATTACATAGAACATGATAATATCAATAACATATATACATTGCCCCCTGATTATTCCTCTGATGATATATTTAGCAGACGTTCAATGGATAAGGTGATCCACAAATTTGGTAGACGATTAGTTGATTTATGCAATAATTTCAATATACACATTCTCAATGGAAGAATACTAGGAGACATACAAGGCAAATTCACTTGTTATCAACCCCAAGGTTGTAGTGTGGTAGATTATTTCATATGTTCCCATGACCTTCTTAAGAACGTTATAAGCATGAGGGTCAAGAATTTACAAGTATATTCAGATCATTGCCCATTGGAAATGAAAATCAGACTCCCATTAATAAATAAAGATAATACTTATAAAAGAATGAGATATCAACACAATCAAAATATATCATACAATATTAATGAAAAACTAAGTATAAAAGAGACGTACCAATGGGACAGCAGTTCATATGAAAAACTTATGCAAGCTCTCAGTGCTCCCGATATGAATAGACAACTACAAGATTTAGAATTAGAGATAGAACAAACCCGTGTAATAAGCAAAAACAGTTACACAGAGAGCAATGTTGATAATATCACAGATAAATTTACAGACATATTAAATAATGCTGCAAATAATAGCCTAAACAAACAGATTAAAATGAAAATCAATATTCGAAAAAAGAAAAGAAACAAAGTTTGGTTTACCAAAAATTGTTATCAACAAAGAAAAGAATTAAAATCGATATTAAACGCTTTGAACAGATATCCATTTAATAGCTCACTTTGTCAAAAATATTATAATGTACGTAAAAGATATAATTCTCTAATAAAGAAACAAAAAAGAGAATATAGAAATAAATTAGTTTTAATATTAAATGACCAATTCAATAATGATCCAAATAAACTTTGGAAAACATTAAAAGACCTAAAATCAATGGGTGATAATGACAGAAATAATAATAAATGTAATATAAATCCAACCAAATGGCTAAATCACTTAGCAAATTTAATCGGAACTAAACCAGATATTTCAGAACAAAGAAGTAAGGAAGTGTCAGAGGAACTAAAACAGAGTACTCATCAATATAATATACCCACATTAGATAACCCAATTACAGGAAAAGAAATTAAAATTGAAAGTAAGTCATTGAAAAACAAAAAAGCACCAGGACCAGATAAACTATCAAATGAGATTATTAAAGCAAGCTTAGATAGAACTGTACATATTTTAACAAAGTTATTTAATTTAATATTAATTACTGGACATTATCCCAAAAATTGGAAATCAAGTATAAGCATACCAATCTATAAGAAGGGAGACCCTCTTAACCCAAGCAATTATAGAGGTATTACTTTGAGCAGTAATCTTAGTAAATTATTCTGCAAAGTAATGAATTCAAGGATTTCAAAATTCTTAGAAGATGATAACATAATTAGGAAAGAACAGGCAGGCTTCCGAAAAGGATATCGAACTACGGACCAAATTTTCGTATTAAAAAAAATTGTAGACGATCTCTTAAAATTAAAAAATGGAAGAATGTATGCATGTTTTGTAGACTTTCAGAAAGCATTTGATAATGTATGGCACGAAGCACTTCTACTTAAACTATATACACTAGGGATAAGAGGATACTGTTTCAATATAATAAAAGATATGTATACAAATTCATTCATTAGAACTGAATACAATCAAGAGTGTCCAATGAGTATACATGTCAGAAAAGGTGTTCATCAAGGAAATACATTAAGTCCTATACTGTTCAACATTTTCATAAACGACTTCACTACAAATATACCTGATTTTGATTCACCATACATTGATATAAACTCAAAAACAAAAATATCATGTTTAATGTATGCAGATGATTTAGTAATGCTATCCAAATCAAAGTTAGGTCTGCAACAAAAATTAGATTACTTAAATATATACTGTCAACAATGGGGATTAAAAATAAATACTGAAAAAACGAACATTGTAATATTTTGTCGTAGTCTTCCCAAAATGAATACAATATTTAAATGTGGAGATTGTATTATCAAAAGAACAGACCAGTATAAATATTTGGGTATAGTGTTCAACCAAAATGGAAATTTAAATATTGCCCAGGAGCATCTTAGCAAACAAGGAAACAAAGCAGCTTACTCTCTTCGAAAAGCGTTCAGAAATAGTCTTGTTCAAACAAAAACAATTTTAAATTTATTTGACTTGTTAGTGTCCCCAATTATTTGTTACGGCGCAGAAGTATGGTTTCCGTACATTATAAAAAATACACATATATTTGACGACATTGATGCCTTTTTTCAATGTTGCATCTCCAAGGAATGCCCTCATGAAAGTGCACATATAAGATTTTGCAGATTCATTCTTGGTACGCATAAGAAAAGTATGAAAATTCCAGTGCTAGCAGAACTAGGACGGTTTCCAATAGGATTGAGAATATTATCACAATGCATAAAATATTGGGCTCATATACTAGAGACTAAAAAAGACTCCTACATATATCAAGCATATTTATCACTATTAGATCCGTCACGGGAAAGTTCATGGTCACATTTCATAAAACAAGCAGTAGATAAATTAGGATTTAATCATGTCTGGCAAAATCAATCTACATTTAATTCTAAAAAGTTACAAAAAGCCATACAAGAGAAATTAGAATGCAAATTCATAAAATTCTGGATTAATAAAAAGTCTGAAGGAAGTTCAAAATTAAAATTCTACGCAAAAGTAACAGACTCGAGGAAATACGAATTGCAATCTTATATCAATGAGGTAAAAAATTTAGATCACAGAAAAGCATTAACAAAGTTAAGAATAAGTGCACACGATTTAGAAATTGAAAAGGGTCGACATTTAAATACACCAGTAAATGACAGATTATGCAAAAAATGTAATGTGATAGAGGATGAAATACATTTGTTGGATAAATGCACCAAATATACTTCCATTAGAGAAAAATTCATATCAAGCATAGCCTATTCAGGCCAATACACTCTTACCAGCCAAATATTACAAATACCCAAACTACAAACCCAGCTAGCACAGTTTGTTTACGAATGTTTCAAAAAACGATGATGTTTGCTTTTACTACAGTTTCTTTGTTAATTAATTACGTGCCTTATAAACTGTGTGTTTCATGGCAATAAAGATTATTCTATTCTATTCTATTCTATTCTATTCTATTCTATTCACACACACACATGTAAGAGTAATCCAAAAAATAAGTCGTCACACCTATGAAATACACTCCACGTGACATTACACCAGCGTACACATATCCGAGTTGTACTTGTAGTAGCCCTGGTAGCTGGAGGGTGGGGAACACTGTTGAAGATGTGGGAGCATGGGACCGTATGCACGGTGGGGTGGCACAGTGTTATGGTGTGTCTGGAGCGGGAATGATGAAGGAAGCATGTGGCGCGGGGGAGACCAAGGGGCTGCATATTGCCAGACATATGGAGGCACAGGGTAGGGCGGCCCCTCTCTGACTGCCTGATGGGACTGGCTGTAGTGCTGCTGATCGCTGGAGCGGCGCAGTCTGCAGACATCGTTGGTCTGTTTCGCAGAAGTCGTGGTTGTGTTGCCCGGCTGCTTTCGCTCCCCTAGGTGAGGGGGTGGGTGTGGGTAGGGCGTTGGACTGTTTCGCAACACAAGTTCCGGTCCCTGGTCGTGGTGGCGACTCGGCTGTCCGGTTCCGCGAGGGGTCTGCAGCAAAGGTCCCCGGCGCTGCGAAGTTGCAGCAGGCTGGCCGGTGTAGCGATGTGAGATTGGCCCCTCTGTCACCTTTCTCTCTCGGCCTCGTTGATCTTGTTCTTTGTCCACAATCTTTACATCGGCAAACTTGAGATTGCATGCCAGGCGTATGGTACCTTGCCGACTTGGGTGAAGGGCGTCCCGGTACAGGGCCTTGCGAGGGGCGCCACTGGCGGTGAGGAAGGTGTCAGTGTGGTCGGTAAACAAGACACACTCTCTGGCACAAACCCTTTCCAGGGAATGATTGGAGGTCGCTACAGTCTTGCTCAGAGCGTGCTCTCCCTTTGGTGGCACAAGAGAGGAAGCATGTAGACGTGCTGCAGGAAACACCTTCTTCATGAGCTTGAACAATCCGGACCATGCTGTCTCTGTGATGGTGTTGTGTCGGCAAGTGTTGACCCCGATGTGGACGATTACTAGTTGAACCTGTTTGGATTGTGGAATGTTGGTCAACCAGTGCGTTAAATCGTCCACACAGAGGCCCGACACACTGAGGTTTTGGGACGCTTTGCCGGGAAACATGAGTTCTTCTCTGACAGTTCTCATCACCGAGTCACCGAGCAGCACGCGAGTGGTTGAAGAAGCTACTCGGAGCTCTGCCAGCTGCTGCCGTGGATTTAAGTTGTCGGGAGACTGAAGTTTCGCAGCAGATAGACGCAGTTTGTTTTCTCGTGTGATATTGATAGACTCTTCATTTGTGTCAGCGCCACACTCTAAACAAAAGTGTTCCACTCCTGAACACCCTTTCTGTAACCACTTCTGAACACCCTTTTAGTAGAACACTTTTGGAACACTTTTGGAACACAAAAAGTGTTCTATACACAAAAAAGTGTTCCAAAAGTGTTCCAAAAGTGTTCCAAAAGTGTTCCAAAAGTGTTCACATCTGAACACTTTTAAGTGTTCACCCTGCTGTAACCACTTCTGAACACATAAAAGTGTTCAGGTCAACACTTTTAGAACACTTTTGGAACACTTTTGGAACACTTTTGGAACACTTTTGGAACACTTTTAGAACACTTTTGGAACACTTTTGGAACACTTTCATCCTGCACTGTCATACAATTCAGAAAGACATTAAAATCAAATTTTGTGAGCAAAGAAGCATTTTTAATTGACAAAAAGAAATGTCTGCAGCAGTCGCAGAACAAACGGGTCTGGGGTAGGAATTGTTGAACACATAATATACCGAGCAACAAAATTCGTCATTGTTTGATTGACAAAATCTTCATCAATTATAGAGTTAGAATTATTAAACTACAAAAGTTTAATGAAGGCATGTTTGACCTTGCTTTTGTGTGATTATTTTGATGCTGTGACTGTTTTAACACACAAGACAAGCAGGTTTATCGTAAAACACATAATGCGCGCTCGCAGCACGTGCAAGTAGAGCAGGAGAAATCTGATATGTGAGATGTGTTCACTAATGCATTAGCAACCAAAAGAGACCATGGCACGCTTGCTGCCAGTCTCACTTTTGAAACAGCCAGGATGCCAAGATTGACACCACCAAAATGCCAGGTCGATTTAAAGCTGGGGGTGATCCAGAAGCGCTGGCATGTGCTTTAAACGTGCATGTGTCAACAGTTTATCACCTTCTGCAATGTTCTGGTGACATTAGAAGCACTGCAGTTATGCAACGCGGTAGATTTTTTCGCATTACCCCAATAAGACAAGATCGCAATTTCCTTCCACAACGTCTTCGACATCGATTCAATTCAGCCGCTGACAATACCAGGAACATCACTGGAAGCAACCAGTGTCCGATCAGTGGCCAGAGAACGCGATGAAGGCTGACTGAGCGAGACCTCCAAAACTTCGTTTTGTCCCGTGTGTTGAAACAATCGCAGCATCAAAATACTCACGCAACAGCTGTGTCAAACATGCCTTCATCAAAATGTTGTGGTTTGATAATTCTAACTCCATAATTGTTCGAGATTTTGTCAATCAAACATTGCAGAATTTTTTCGCGTTTCTTTTGTTGCTCGGTATATGTTGCTATTAAATAATATGAACGGAGCTCTGGTAAACCCCATCTTGAAAGTTCACACACGAAAGTCCGATAACAAAAACACCCTTCAGAGTTGGGAGGATTCCAGGCCCTTGGTCTTTGGTTTAGTTTTCAACTCGCTGTCCGGAACATCCTGTTCGAAATAAAAGTGAGTTTTAGAACATGATGCATTTCCAACTCTTAACAGGTTTGTGTTAAACGTTTGTACTTAATTGATAACACTGAAGTGTAAATCTTAACTAATAGTGGACTTCTTCTTGCTGTCAGCAGATCTCCAACAATCGCAGTTACAGGTAAACTTTTTTTTATTCCAGAACGGGCATAGGTCACATAACAGAACAAATACGTCACGTCCAATTCGCTCTCACCTTCCCAACACACAATGACACTCGCATGCACGCACATGCACACACGACTGAATGTAAAAAGTAATCCCTCTTGAAGCAGGAGTCTGTCCCTAAGAACAAAAAGTAGAATTAAAATAGGTCTTTCGCAAGGATTTCATTAGCGCGTGGCCACTCTGGAAAATGGCACTCTACAAATTGTTTATATAAGGTAAGCAGTAAACCGTACTGCTAATGTGGCGAGGCCTTGAGCACGCCCGTTTTCCTTAACTCGTTCTTAACCTATGTGAACCCAGGGAAAACACCTTGTCAACAATCACTGGAAGCCAAAGATCACTGTCGCAATTAATCGTGAACTCCGATGAGTTTTAGTTTAAAGAAAAGGGTGTCATATTGAATGCACCCTCTAGTAATCCGTTTGTAAAGAAACTACCTAAGTTTTGTTGGTTTGATCTAAATAATGAATTATAAGGAAATCATTTATTATGTAATGTATTCTATATATACTGCCTTCTATGATAAAATGCATTCTATTTACACAAAATACCAAAATGCTTTTTATGATAGAATGCGTTCTTTAACGTCCTGAAATGCATTATAATTTATATGCATAATGTCCCGAAACTACAACAGGCCAGCCCCGCAAAGAAAAGCAGAACTACACACACACACACACACACAGCCACACACACGCACAGAGAGAGAGAGAGAGAGAGAGAGAGAGAGAGAGAGAGAGAGAGAGAGAGAGAGAGAGAGAGAGAGAGAGAGAGAGAGACAGACAGACAGACAGACAGAGACAGAGAGAGAGAGAGAGAGAGAGAGAGAGAGAGAGAGAGAGACAGACAGACAGAGAGACAGAGAGAGCTGTGTGTGAGAGTGTTTGTAGATCTGCTTTCGAAGCAGGGACCATACCGAGCTGGCCTGTAGAAGTTTTGTGGCGCTTAATGGAATGCATTCTATCATAAGAATGCATTCTATCATAAGAATGCATTCTATCATAAGAATGCATTGTTGGACGTTATAGAATGCATTCTATAATAGAATACATTTCTGGGCAAATGACAAGTATGATTGAATGCATTCTATATCATACAATGTTTTCTATTTTATAGAATGCATTCTATAAATATAGAATGTGTTCTATGATATGGAATGCATTCTTTAATATAAAATGCATTCTAATTTCTATCATAATTTTCTAAAATATTTCATTATTTAGATCAAACTAACCAAAACTTACAAACGGATCGCTTTTAACTCACGTGATCTCAAGCTAAACCTACGTGAACCGAAGGAAAACACCTTGTCAGCGACCATTGGAGGCCAGCGATCACTGTCAAAACCAATCATAAACTCCGATGAGAATATTTTCAAAAGAAAAGGGTGTCATATTGAATGCACCCTGCATACACAGTTAGCGGCAATGGCAGATCCAAGCGGATCAGCAGCGTGTTGTCTGTTGGCCATGCTTTGACTAAAGCTGGCCTCAGTGTTTACGGCACTACTCTACCATAACGAATGGAAATTCTGAGTAGACTAAGTCCAGGAAAACATTTTATCATTGCAGGCCTCAGCACTCACTGAACTTAAAAATATGTATATTTTTTCCACCTTTTAAGGAGAAGACTGCAAAATAAGGCAGCATTCTCAAAATGTAACTGCGCTGTATCCCACAGAAAGCTTAAACTTACATGAAGTGCATCCACAAGGTTTCGTCGCATTACTGTTAGCTCCATCTCCAGAAAGTGAACTGCCTCAGCGAAGCAGTATGGTTCCTGCACACACAAGATGCATGTTAAGAAATCAAACACTATTTTACTGAAGTTCCACATCGTAGCAACACTGACAAGTGTTCTGATTCTCATACTTTTGTTTATTGTGAAACTGTGTATCAACATTTAGATTTCTGTCAAATGTGGAAGGAGAGGGGGCTGGCTGTGTGTGTGTGTGTGTGTGTGTGTGTGTGTGTGTGTGTGTGTGTGTGTGTGTGTGTGTGTGTGTGTGTCCACATATGAGTTTGGCGACTGTCTGGTGTGTTTTGCACGGAGATATTAATTTTGAAACAGAGTATTTCAGCAAATAGTATAATCAATGATTCTGCAACCGCCGGCACAATTGGCCTAGTGGTAAGGCGTCCGCCCGGTGATCGGGAGGTCGTGGCTTCGAACCCCGGCCGGGTCATACCTAAAACTTTAAAATTGGCAATCTAGTGGCTGCTCCGCCTGGCGTCTGGCATTATGGGGTTAGGGCTAGGACTGGTTGGTCCGGTGTCAGAATAATGTGACTAGGTGAGACATGAAGCCTGTGCTGCGACTTCTGTCTTGTGTGTGGCGCACGTTAAATGTCAAAGCAGCACCGCCCTGATATGGCCCTTCGTAGTCGGCTGGGCGTTAAGCAAACAAACAAACAAAACTTATCAGATCAATTTGAAAGTCAATATTTCCCTGCAAAACTACACACTATATGCAAATGCAGGACATGCGTACCTTGGTAAACACGTCTGGGTTGCCTCAGTGCCTCCTGTTCATCCTCAGTGCAATTCAGAAGAAATGTGCGCAGGTTACGCCCACATCGATTCGCCACATGGGCACATCAGCTCAAACGGCTTCCCAGTTCCCTGAAAGTGTGATAGATCTGTGAAATCAAATACAACCAAGCATGCATAGAATTATTCTAAATTGCGCACACAATCAACCTGGCCACTATTATGATGAATGTTGTTCATTAATGTATGCTGTTTTTAGCCTACCGCTTCACTTTATCTAGCGTGCAGATCGTACATCTATGGTCTAACCAAAGGAAGAAGAAGAATCCGAAAATCTGCAAATGTATTGCTCTGACCACAGGCGGAAGGTATCGTTCACTGGACCACCATTATAATTATAAGGAACCCCTGGACATACAAGTATAACAATAACACAAAACCAAGCACATCAACCAGAATAAAAAATCAACATCAAATTGAAATAGAGTTTATTTACCAACGCAGAACTAATGTAAAAGGTCCACTGATCAGCTGAAACCGTTGCGACAGCAAAATTAGAGAAATTGTCTTCAAACGTCCACAGATACAAGTAACAGGAACATGTTACAACAAAAATACGAGTGACTAAGCTTAGATGAATTAATACAAAATCTCAGCAAGCAACTTACAGATAACAATCGGAAATCCTGAGCCAAATCAACGCAGCGACAACGCAGACAGGTCCACAGATCTAAAAGTGTCAACGTTCTTTTTTGGTCCAGCTGAAGCATGATGGGACAATTAGTAACATTATTAAATTGTAAAAATAAAAATGCTAATACTTACTGCTTATTAGATGTCTCAGATGAAATAAATGTTTGATGAAAAAATATAAGCACAACACGATTAAAAACAAAAACAAAAAAACGTCCCGCAGCGGTCTAGGGGGTATAAAAATTATATACTCTAAGCGACGCTAAATCCCGAAGAGTCTCCGTAGCTCAATCGGTAGAGCGCTGACATAGCAATAAGCGAAGATCTCGGGTTCGCATCTGCTCAAGGCCCAAATATTTTTAATAACAGCTATTGTGTTTTCAGCGTAGCAATAGGGCCCGATATTTAGACGAGACAAGTATAATGCCGACGAGTCGAAGACGAGTCGCATTATACTTGTTCGAGTCTAAATATCGGACCCTATTGCTACGATGAAAACACAATAGCGTTTATATAGCTATTCTGACATTAAATTCTGTGTTAAAATCATGTTTTTGTCAGCAACAAGGACCAGAATGGTCCATGTCGTTGATTGCAGACGACGGTTCCCTTTCTGCATGAAGCCACGGAAATAACCGAACATTGAAAAACCCACGGACATGTATTACGGAGAAAACTCAAGATAACCGGATGCTTAGCATTACGTCAATATCTTAGGAATCATGTGACGTTATGACGTACATGTCATGCTTGCCTACGTAGATTGTATGTTCGAAAGTCTGACTTCTGTTGGGAATTCGCGTGGTGAAGACTGCGGTAAATCTGTAGATGATAAGAGAACAAGGATTGTCTCAGAAGAAACGACGAAATGTTTCAGACCGGTAACTTCATTTCAACATTGCACTACACAATGGACGTTCTATGTGACAGGAGAGTTTGCTGATTTTGTGTTAAACATTGGTGATTGGAGAGATCGTCTGCAAACATCAGAGATAGGTCGCTTCAGATTGCAGCTTCTGGAAATTTGCAAGGTTTGCTGCCAGTTAAAGAACTGGATTTTACACGTAATGTATGTCATGTACAGTAAGCAACAACAAAAACACACACAAAGCAAATTGCATCGTCTGTCGACTAGCCACAGACACAAGCCTGGCGAGGTATGCGTGTACTTTATACACGTGGAAGAAACCGGAACCATGCGTCTTTGTTATTGCCGATATCGTTTGGATATCGGCAAAAATGGCCAACTTTCGTAGCGTTATGCTTTGATGATCGGAAAAGGGATGTGTGAGACCATCCAATCACAGCCCCCGAATCCCCCCACGTGTCCATCAGAATAGCTATATTGTATTATTTTATTCGGATCATGACTAAAAGACGAAGTGGAACACTTGTGGAACACTTGTTGAACACGTGTGTTCACCTGGTGTTCCACTGTGCAAAAAAGTGTTTACCATGTGTTCCAAAAGTGTTCAGGTAGCAGAAGATGCTTCAGGATAACACATTGAGAACACTTTCTGTGTTCCAAAAGTGTAAAAATGTGTTCACCCTAACACTTTAAGTGTTCACCCTAAACACTTTCAGTGTTCTCAAAGTGTTATAAAATTTAGAGTGCATTCTGTAGTACAGGCTGAGTGACTCTCTTAGGTAGAGCTGAACTTGTTTCCACCTCATCGTTCAGCGCTTCAAACCTGTTGAACGTTTCGACACCCGCATCGACTTGAGCGGGTATAGCTTCTACAGCTGTTTGTGACTCTGTTGTTGTTGTTGTTGTTGTTTTTTCTTTCCTGTTTGCAGCCTCTTTCTCTAGCTTTTGGTTTTGCCTTTTCAAGTCACCAAGCTGAGACTTTAGTGTATGGTTTTGCTTGCTCAGCTCAGTCATCTCCTTCCTCATGGTTGCTAGTGTGTCGTTGAATTTATTGCATTTCGTGTTAATGTGGTGTTTAAGGTCGCTTTTTATTTGTGCCTTCGCTGTCTCGATGAGGGACATGAACTCATCACGAAGTTCAGGGTGGTCCACGAGCAGAGAAGAGGAGTGTTCAGCGTTTGTTGCGTCCGACACGATTGTGACTTCTTGCGTCGCCTTGACAAGGTCAGCCGATGGGGTCACACTCCCATGGAATGTGGGAGAAGAGGTCGAGCTCTGTTCAGTTTGGGGAAGAACAGGTGTCACTGTGCCTTCGGGGCTTATGTCACATGAGTCAGTGAGTGCTGCAGTAGAGGGGGGTGGAGTGTAAGAGTTGTCCAATGAAGGTGCAAGAGCGAGCTCAGAGTCTTCATTAATACTCTCGAGTGAGGCATTGTCGGGACCGAGAGATTTCAGACGCCGAGACGCTCTTGCAGGTTTAGTGGTCGCGGTTTGACCTGAAGAGGCGTTGGAGGCGTGTGAAGTGGGTGGGAGGCGCATAGTTGACAGCTTCTCCGTCATCGACGCTTTTCTGTTGGCTGCATCGAGGGCAGACACAGCCTTGATGCAGGAAACAATGGCATCGAATTCCTCGTCTCGCCATACATTACACTTGGTCCCTTGCACCAGAACTGTGCCTGTCGTGTAATAGAGGGTGACGGTGATGCATTTAATGCCGTCACGCCTTACCTGTACTTTGGTCCGAAACAGCTCCGAAGGCAGTACACGTTGGTCTTCCAGATCAGAACTGTCTACAACACTTAGCTTACGGGTAGGGTTGTCGGCTTCGTCCACCCAGTCAACATAAAAACCAGGCTTGCTACGAATGTCATATCCATATCGTTTATATAAAATCTGTCTTGTGAGTGCGAGTAAGTCTAAAGGTACTGTAAAAGTTAGCTGATTTGGGTCCCTTTTGATGTCCACACTGGGGACCCAGTCCTGCAAGTTACAAGTGTGCAGGGCCATGGGACTAAGCTGCAGAGTTAAAATAACACAGTGCTCGTGGCCTTTGAGCGAGATAAAATCACATAATTGGTTAGGATTAAGAAAGCATGAAAGCTTGTGGGCGAGAGGCCCAAGATGTATCCGGCGGCGACTCACATAATTACACTGCCCATCCTCGAGATCATCTTATGACACCTCAAGATGAAGTTGAAGAGAAGAGAGAGTCTTGCAGACCGGACACACACGCCTCAGAGACCAGACCATGTTTACTATGCGCACACGGAAACGGCGTAGTCGGGGGGATGGTAGATAAGATGGGATACTGATAAGGCGCGGCTGAGCTGTCCAGAGCAGGTGGTGGCGCCGGTCAAGCGTGGCCAAGCGTGGCTGACCCAGCAGCCCGCTCACAAAGAGCACAGTGATGGCATAGTTGAAAAACACAATTCCACAAAAATCACCGCCATGTGTGAACAAAAGCTATAGAAAAGTTCACCATAGTGTAGTCCACATCGTCACAAAAAAGCACATATGAAAATGGGCGCTGACAGTGTACGATATCACTGTCAAAAACGCAAGAATAGCGGAGCACTTGTAAACACGTCTTCTCTCCACGAGAGAGAGAGTGAGAGAGAGAGAGAGAAAGAGAGAGAGAGAGAGAGAGAGAGAGAGAGAGAGAGAGAGAGAGAGAGAGAGAGAGAGAGAGAGAGAGAGAGAGAGAGAGCAGTTTTTTGTTTTTGCTTTTGCAAAAGAATAGAAAATATAGAGAGAAGGAGGGAGAGGGAGAGAGGCCTACAGCAGTTTTGTTGTGTTTTTGCTTTTGCAAAAGACGTGAAAGTGTATCAAATTTTCAAAACTGTAAATGACAAGATTTACCTCTCCAACAAAGATGGTTACTGCTTTGCCCGTAAGTGTATGCGCGTTCCACAGAATACGACATCACTGCAAATAGGAGTTTTTATGGCAAAAAATGCAGGATGTACAACCAAATTAATGCAAAACAGAACGATCTGATAACGGGATAAATGTGACCCTCCACCACGAAATGAGTCGCATGTCACCTCGCGCGGTCCTGCGCTAGGCTTAAAGGTACTGAACTTGTCAAATCCAGGTGCACGGAGCCCCTGGGGCTTTTAGTCATACCTCAGGCAGCTATCCGTTAGAAGTACTACCAAGTTTCATTGACTTGCACCCAAAGAGTCAAGAACTGCGATTTTTTTACGAATTAATTTCGTACTCGGACCCGGCTGGTCTTGACCTATTTTTGGATCTAAATTTAGATCAGGTAGATCACCACATCATGCACAAAAAGACACGTCACTAGCAAACTATGTCAAACATCATCATGAGTTTGTGTAAAACAAAATGGAGGCCCCGAATCACTCAGTTGAATCGAACTCCGACCAAATACCACGTAATAACTAGGTTAACAATAATAACAATAACAATAACAGCACTTTATTGTCCACTAAAATATTACATAAAAATGGAAATTTTTCTTCGGCACACCCTGTCTGCCTGTAAACGATTATAACAACAATTGTATAGGACGACACACATAAAACATAAAACATAAAAGGGATACAAGCAAATATGATATTGCACTATGTAAATTTACCCTCTCATATCACAGGAGTTGGGTTTCACAGCCGAGTAATCACATTACAAATATTTCCCACACACCTTCACATGTACACATTGTTTGGTTTTTTTTCCCAGCCGACCAGCCTCTACGTGATGCGAGAAGAATTTAAAATGGTGACTGCAGAAGGCAGGAATGACTTTTTAAACTGGTTTTTGCGTGCCAAAGGGACCTTATAACGTTTACCTGAAGGGAGAATTTCGAAACAGGGGTTGAGAGGATGGATCGGATCACGGACAATTTTGAGAGCTTTCCGCTTAATGGCAGCTTCGTAGAGACTGGTCAGCTGTCGTTGGGGTTGCCCAACAAGCTTGCTAGCCGTCGCAACAATGCGGTGGAGTTTAGCTTTGTTTTTAACATTTGTGGTACCATACCATGTCACAATGTTAAAAGTCAGTATGCTTTCAATCAAACTGCGATACACAAGTTCCATAACACTTTGATTGACATTAAAATATTTAAGCTTCCTGAGAAGAAAAAGTCGCTGCTGAGCTTTCTTATAAACAGCATGAACATGATCACTAAAAGTCAGCTTATTGTCAATTGAAACCCCAAGATATTTGAAGGTTTCCACAAGTTCAACTTCCTTGTCGCTTATTCTCACTTTTTGGGGACCACAATTATCACTCTTTCCTCCAAAGGGGGAACTCGCGTGAACAAGAAACTGTCGAGCTTCACAGATGTTGTCGCTGGGTAGTTTTGGGTTTGTTTTACTACCATAGGAGGATTTTTGAACTGTAAATGCACTCAGCTGCAACAAAAACGCAAAACGAAGGCTGTGAGCTGCACTGTGCCTTTAATATAAGTCCGGGGGAACTGTGGTAAAAGTGTAAGGGTCACCTTAGTCACAGGCTTATAACTCAAACAGTTTTCGCTCTTTTCTAAAACGGTTTTTACCACTGGATACAGCATAAAACACCCTTTAGGAAAATGTAAAAATATTAAAATCATGCAAAGATGACATGCGACTCATCCCGTGGTGGAGGGTCACAAATGATTGTACATGGCTGTGGTTATTGACCTGTTTTGTTTGTGATAGATTAGATCCGTCGATTGCCGTAGAAATTAACCAGGAGGAAAATATATTGTGGTGTCCGGTTTGTGACTGTACTCATTAATTTTGAACCACCAATCAGCGATTATCGCTGCATCACCAAAGCAGGTCAACGACCAACACACACGCACACGCATGTGGGCGCACACGTACGCACGCACGCATACACATACACATTCACCACACACACACGGCACGCACGCACGAACACACACACACACACAGACAGACACACACACAGACACACACACACACACACACAAGCACGCACGCACGCACGCTAGCTCGCACACACACACACACACATACACACACACACACACACACACACACCCCTTACAAAAATGAATGCTTTCTTTAATTTTGAAGTGCGAGTAGGTTTTCACCGATAAGTGACTTTGCAGGCAGAACTGTATCCCTCTTTGTGTGTGACTTGTGTACAAAGAGACAAATAATGGTAGATTGATATTCTACTGTAGAGCATCCGGGATATGCCGACTAATTGTTGTCCTTTTTTGACCTCTGTTAACCGCATTATGAGACAAATAAAGGTTGATGTATATCGTGATGGAACATCTGGCGATTATCGCTGCATCACCAAAGGAGGTCAACGACCAACACACTCGCACACGCATGTGGGCGCACACGTACGCACGCACGCATACACATACACATACACCACACACACACGGCACGCACGCACGAACACACACACACACACACACACAGACAGACACACACACAGACACACACACAGACAGATAGACACACACACACACACGGACACACACACACAAGCACGCACGCACGCAAGCACGCACGCTAGCTCGCACACACACACATACACACATACACACACACACACACACACACACACACACACACCCCTTACAAAAATGAATGCTTTCTTTAATTTTGAAGTGCGAGTAGGTTTTCACCGATAAGTGACTTTGCAGGCAGAACTGTATCCCTCTTTGTGTGTGACTTGTGTACAAAGAGACAAATAATGGTAGATTGATATTCTACTGTAGAGCATCCGGGATATGCCGACTAATTGTTGTCCTTTTTTGACCTCTGTTAACCGCATTATGAGACAAATAAAGGTTGATGTATATCGTGATGGAACATCTGGCGATTATCGCTGCATCACCAAAGGAGGTCAACGACCAACACACTCGCACACGCATGTGGGCGCACACGTACGCAAGCACGCATACACATACACATACACCACACACACACGGCACGCACGCACGAACACACACACACGCACACACACACACACACACACACACACACACACACACACCCCTTACAAAAATGAATGCTTTCTTTCGAAGTGCGAGTAGGTTTTCACTGATAAGTGACTTTGCAGGCAGAACTGTATCCCTCTTTGTGTGTGACTCGTGTACAAAGACACAAATAATGGTAGATTGATATTCTTCTGTAGAGCATCCGGGATATGACTAATTGTTGTCTTTGCCTTCATCGGTCTCCGTCTGTCTTTGCCTTCATCGGTCTCCGTCTGTCTTTGCCTTCATCGGTTTCCGTCTGTCTTTGTCTTCATCGGTTTCCGTCTGTCTTTGCCTTCATCGGTCTCCGTCTGTCTTTTTCTTCATCGGTCTCCGTCTGTCTTTGCCTTCATCGGTCTCCGTCTGTCTTTGCCTTCATCGGTCTCCGTCTGTCTTTGTCTTCATCGGTCTCCGTCTGTCTTTGTCTTCACCGGTCTCCGTCTGTCTTTGCCTTCATCGGTCTCCGTCTGTCTTTGTCTTCATCGGTCTCCGTCTGTCTTTGCCTTCATCGGTCTCCGTCTGTCTTTGTCTTCATCGGTCTCCGTCTGTCTTTGTCTTCATCAGTCTCCGTCTGTCTTTGCTTTCATCGGTCTCCGTCTGTCTTTGTCTTCATCGGTCTCCGTCTGTCTTTGCCTTCATCCATCACCGTCTGTCTTTGCCTTCATCGGTCTCTGTCTGTCTTTGCCTTCATCGCCTTCATCGGTCTCCGTCTGTCTTTGCTTTCATCGGTCTCCGTCTGTCTTTGCCTTCATCGGTCTCTGTCTGTCTTTGCCTTCATCGGTCTCCGTCTGTCTTTGCCTTCGTCGTTCTCCGTCTGTCTTTGCCTTCATCGCCTTCATCGGTCTCCGTCTGTCTTTGCCTTCATCGGTCTCCGTCTGTCTTTGCCTTCATCGGTCTCCGTCTGGTTTTGCCTTCATCGGTCTCCATATGTCTTTACCTTCATCGGTCTCCGCCTGTCTTTGCCTTCATCGGTTTCGGTCTGTCTTTGCCTTCATTGGTCTCCATCTGTCTTTGCCTTCATCGGTCTCCGTCTGTCTGTGCCTTCATCGGTCTCCGTCTGTCTTTGCCTTCATCGGTCTCCGTCTGTCTTTGCCTTCATCGGTCTCCGTCTGGCTTTGCCTTCATCGGTCTCCGTCTGTCTTTGCCTTCATCGGTCTCCATCTGTCTTTGCCTTCATTGGTCTCCGCCTGTCTTTGCCTTCATCGGTCTCCGTCTGTCTTTGCCTTCATCGGTCTCCGTCTGTCTTTGCCTTCATCGGTCTCCGCTGATTTGTGCACTCCTTTGGCACCCCTCAACCTCCCTCCACACCCCCGATCTCTCCCTTCCTCACATTTCCCACGTTTTACGTCTCTGTGCCCTCTCTCGATTCTCACCCTCCCACCCCCCTCCCTGGACCTTTGCCCACAAAGGCTTGACATCGACGGTTGTTATCTATCGCAAACAAGACAGGTGTGTACTGTTGTTCAGCACAGCCATTTCCATTAATTATTCCTTTATCAGATAGTTCCCTTTTGCATTATTTTTTTTTGCATCCTGGATTGAGTGATATAAAAACCTCTACTGCTCTGCAGTGATGCGGCATTCTGTGGAACTCGAATACACCAACGGACAGAGTTGTAACCGAGTTCACCATATTTGTTTGAGAGGTAAGCTTTCATTATTTTATTTGCTAAAAAAAAGCATTTCCTTTCCCGTGAAAAACAGTTGGTCTGACTATCTCAGATCTGGCCAGGCATTTAGCATGGGATAAGACCATCTTTCCGCTTGGTCATATACCATAAAGGAGAAGCCTAGGTGCAGCGGGAATTTTTGATGAAATTTGATTGTTCGTTCATATGGGCTGAAACTCCCACGGCTTTTACGTGTATGACCGTTTTTACCCCGCCATTTAGGCAGCCATACGCCGCTTTCTGAGGAAGCATGCTGGGTATTTTCATGTTTCTATAACCCACCGAACTCTGACAGGGATTACAGTATCTTTTTCGTGCGCACTTGGTCTTGTGCTTGCGTGTACACACAGAGGTGTTCGGACACCGAGGAGAGTCTGCACACAAAGTTGACTCTGAGAAATAATCTCTCGCCGAACGTGGGGACGAACTCACGCTGACAGCGGCCAACTGGATACAAATCCAGCGCGCTACCGACTGAGCTACATCCCCGCCCTTTGATGAAATAATTTCTTAAAAATAAATTCATTAACAAAATCCCGCTGTGCACAGAGCGCAAGGTTTTGATTTTCGATGTTTGATCAAGTGGAGGCATGGTCTCATCCCTTGTACAAGAAAGCCTGGCCAAATCTGTGTCCGTGAGCCGAACAGTTTTCCCGCGAGGCAGTGTGTGTATACAGTTTTTATGATATACATTCTGTAGGAATTGAGATGTTAAAAAAAAAAAAGGTTAATGGGCTTGAGTGCATTTAAAACTTTGAAATGTCCAACTAAAAAAAAGATAGAAGGAATCATAATCATTTTTTCAGTACATTACTTTAACATCTCATTTTGTGTGGAAAAAACATTGTCAGACCTTGCGGGTTTTCCTCTTCACCGTCACACTTGACGGTTATGAATGTGTCAATGATGATGAAAAAAACCGGCCATAACTTTATAAAACGATTAATTGTAGCTCGTTTGAGTCTCTTTTCTAAATGATAATGAAATCGCGGATATCTGACGATTGTAAAACATCTGTTTCCACATTGTGTCATCCAGAAAGTACAGCGGCTGTCAGGATGAAGTATTACCTGTGTGTCCTCGTGGTTCTGGCTGTCATCTGCGCTGTTAACATGGCAGCGGCAAAAGGCAGGTATTTTTGATTATCAGTACAGGGGGGTGGGGATGGGTGGGATTTGACACCAGTTTATCCCTTACAAGGATTTCTGTTTGAAAATTCTACGTGGACCTTTTGCCTGGAGATTAAAAAAAACACGTTTAAAATCATCACAACAGTCATGCAATTCACCGTAGGGATCAATATCATTTATCATTTATCATACAGCAGGAACACTTTATTTGAGGAGAGCAAGGTGTTTTGCACCCACTTTTGCACCAACGCATTGGCAATGATTCCAGTATATGCTCCCTGTCGTTCGTTTAGTCCAACAGGTAAACAAACACAATCCTTAAAAGAACCGCTGTTTGGTTTATTAAATAAAGAGAGTGGGTTTTTCGGGCTACGGTCGGCTCCTACCCAGAGTGGAAGTGCTATGGTTCCTATGGGAAGGCTGGAATCACACAGCCGAGTGTCGTTCACTTAACGAATGCGACTTTGAGGGTGCTCAGGTTCTGTTTACCTGACCAACACCGCAGGTGCTGCAGTTCTCGGGCCTGGTTGACACCAGGATATATTATGACAGTAAGCGAAGAGTGCTGCCCTGTCACGTAGTCTCAAACCAAATTGGAAATCCATAGCATCATCATTATAATCATCCTCATCTCATTAATCATCCAAAATTATAAATTGTCCTTGCTCTTGTGGCCCTTCATGCCCGGAGCTCTCATGGTGACCTTGGTCTCAGTGTTCCTGTTCCATCCTTCCCTGAATAGTACTTCTGCTGTCAGTCTTCAACGTGTGACGTTCTGGGGGGTCGACGGAGGGACGTGGTGGCGGTCTGCTCTCTGGAGGGGACGCTCACTTAGTCTGGCTCCGCGACTTAGCAGTCACAGTTGAATGCACACACAGTTCATTTGCATCTTCAAATCAATCAGTCAATCTATACGATTGGGTGCCGAGGCTGTCAAGTCAGTAGGGGGTGTGACTGCCTTGAGCAGCAACAACTGCAGCGACCGCAGTTTTTACGGTGATCCGGCACAGTAACCGATCTAAAAACGTCCAGCGTCCATTTCATCTCATTTCTTTTTATTTTATTTAATACTTTCTCGTCCCATTGCTCCAAAATTCGGGTAGTTTCTTCTAAAGGGAAAACCAGCAGAACAACAGGCCGCACTACCCAAGCGCCCGCGTGAGTAGTAGTGTATCGTCAGTTACCAGCGCTTCTGATCAATGATCGAGGTCATTTACTTGTCATAGTGGTGGGACGGGGATTCGACACGGTTACCGTCTCTGGGTCGGCGCATAACAGTAAACTGTATCCGTAATATTATATTTAAGCAGCCCTTTCAATTTTGCCATTAAGCTCCTTTCATAAGATGCAAGCTTCTTATTCAGGCTTTGGAATAAAAGTACGATATCTGACATTACAGGGGAGGGACACACTTTTCAATTCAAGTGGATAGATGTACCTGTACATTTTGGGTACTTCAATGAGTTTAAATTTGTCATAGGACGCTTATTAACACGGTAGCTAAACTGTGACCTTAAAATTTCAAAGGCTCTCCTCTACTCCAGTAAGCAAAAGGTATCGAGGTGCGTGTGTGTGCGTACATGTGTGTGTGTGTGTGTGTGTGTGTGTCTGTGTGTGTGTGTGTTTGTGCATGTGTGTGTGTGTCTGTCTGTCTGTTTGTGTGTGTTTGTGTGTGTGTGTGTGTGTGTGTTTGTGTGTGTGTGTGTGTGTGTGTGTGTACATGATTGCGTGCGTGGGTGGGCATGTGTGTGTGTGGGTGTGTGTGGGTGTGTGTGTGTGTGTGTGTGTCTGTGTGTGTGTTTAAATTTCTTTCAACATTTTGAAACACAGCAACTTGGGCAAAAGTAGCTGACCATGCAAACAGCTACCGAATTCTTATCGCAAAAAAATATCTGATAAGACAATAGAACAGGATGACCTTGGTTACAGGATCCAACATTTGTACTGTCGGTATTCTCCGGCGTACAGCGAATCCCCGTTTTAAGGACCGCCCGAATTAAGACTTCCTCCCCTTTTCAGACCTAGCTTTTTCAGATTTTCTGATTACAACCTCCGAAAATATACTTCCATTTTAACACTCCCTCCTTTGAAAGCTTTTTTTTCTCAGATTTTTCGAGGTTTTCAAAGGAGGGTTCCACTGTACTGGGTATATCTGGGACAAAAAGAAGCCGGTCGAGGTACTTAAAACGGCAGACATATACTTGCTGATCATTCTGAAACTCAAAATCCTAATGTGACCAAAACGAGGGTTGGTTGGAGAACCAGACGACTGACGAACATCATTTCATTCGGCGGAAAAGTGTTGCTAAACATCTAAAAATGGCGGCCTTGGTGTTCCTGGCATGTGTGGGAATAATCTTTGGGCACGGTAAGCAACAGTATTCTTACCTTACTTGCTTAATGTATTCGTCTTCGCAATACACGGGGCTGTGGATGAGGCTGCCACCAGAGCCCGCCATTGAGGTCGGTCTGCAGAAAGTCTTTCAAGATAGCAACTGGTCCATCTCTGCTCCCTCTTTTCACTCTCGAAATATTCTGTTAATTACATTGATCCTTCATGTTGCAAAAACGATCGTTGGATTGTTTCATGATTTCATTTTTACAAACATTGCGACGGATCAGAATTTTATTTCAGGTTTGCTCCGCGCTTACATTTTTTATTTGATTCACACGATTTTCTCAAATTCGTGTCTTATCTAATTCATCTTATTCTTTTGATTTGTTGGTAAAAAAAACAACTTATATTCTGGATCATTGCTTTTTAATATAACGACGTGAGGCTCTCTCAGCAAATTAGAAGAAAACGCAAACGCATGAATGAAGCAAACAAGCACACAACCAACCAACGAACCAAATACATTTCACGACAAGTTTGTACTTTTTTTTTAAAGAAGTAAGCTCCGACCCAGAGAAGACAGACGGACCCAAACAGACAAACACAGGCAGATAGAGACACAAACAGACATAGAGATAGGGGGAGAGAGAGACGAAGAGAGAGAAAGACTGACACCGTCCAACAAACAGGCAGACATACAGACAGACAGACAGACAGACAGACAAAGAAAGACAAGTTAGTGCAAGAAACAATACTTCCTAACGATTGTAATAGATTTCAACAAGTATGCATGCTTTTTTCTTGTTAACCTATCGTCTTTATAATGTTCAACTACAAGAGAAAAAACACATCAAGAATTATTTTAAAATTACGTATATAGTATACATGTACAAGCAATTAGATAAGTGCGCTCCACATCCGAACTAGATTCTCCATTCAGATTACAAGGCCGGTCAGTTACACAAAAAGGATATTGACTGAAGCAAAATACCTTCACAATTGTTAATGAAAGCATATAAGCGTATCGATTAATCTTGTTTTTAATCTTACTCGATGTTCACGAAACATTTTAACATAACATAACATATCGTGAGAGACGCACATAAAAACATCAATACAGAAACAGGGACATGGTCAAACAGACAGACACAGAAACAGAGAGAAATGCACACACACAAACACACATGGGAATCCCTCTGAGCTCACTCTTCTGCTTCAGACTCAGACTCAATAACTATGTCTCCAGCTCATGGCGCCCTCAAGCTGGCCAGCTACTACAGTGACCACATGGTTCTACAGCGAGGACCGCAGCAAGCCGTCCTGTGGGGCAATGCAGACACAGAGGGCGACACCGTCACCGCTCAGGTCATAGGTCAGGGGTCAGCTGCAACTTCCAAAGTTCAGAACGGAAAATGGAAACTCAAGTTGCCCGCCATTACAAATCCGGGTCCTTTCACCGTTGACGTCAAGTCCCGTGACGGTCACGTGACGCTGCATGATGTTTTGTTCGGGGATGTGTGGTTGTGCTCTGGGCAGAGCAACATGGAGTTTGAGATGAAAAAGGTATTGTTTTGTTTAAAATGTTGTTCGTTGCATTATCCCGATTACGCCCCGTGTCAGGTTCATCGTCACACTATTCGTTCTTGTTTCAGTACGTGAAGTCGTTTCCACGGGACTAAGAAGGAAGTATACCGTTATTTTCAATCTCTGCAATGAGTAAGAGTGTGAATGTCTTCGTCTTTGTCCTTGCTTTATAGAATGTGTACACGTACACTACACAAAAGAATTCAAAGGCCACTCAGTTGGTCATTCACCATTCAAAGCAATTAAGACAAACAACAGAAAACATATATCAGAAGTTTAATTTATTCACTTGTTGTTCGATCGGTTACAATTTCATTAACCAACACGAATTATTCATCGAGAAAATTTCATTTGAATGGACATACCCCCATTTTCAAAATTCAGAACAGAGAGCATTTGGAATTACAAGAGTCAATAACGAGTGTGACCTCCATTGGCATTGATGCAGTCGAGGCAACGCTGACGCATGGACCTGACCAATGTCTGAAGAGTGTTCTGAGGGATCGCCTGCCACTCCTGCTGCAGAGTGTGGAACAGGACGTTGAGGTTTGGTGGAGGAGGAGGATTCGCTCGAATCAGTCGCCCCAGGACATCCCAAAGGTGCTCGATTGGGTTCAGATTGGGCGAACGGGAGTGCCAGTCCATCCTGATAACTTGCTGCTGCTGCTCTATGCGCAGGCGCGTTGTCGTCTTGCAGTGTGGCACCTGGTCCGATGGCCTGAAGGACTGGTATGGCTATGGGACGCAGAATGTCATCCCTGTACGCGATGTCATCTTGTATGCAGAGTCTCAAGATGGTTTACTACTTGAACTTGAATTTGCACACACAGAGTTTCAACTTGACTCGCTATACATGCCTCTTATATGAGATCAGTTCCAGCATAGAGATCCAGGTATGGTTGTCTTTCAGGACTGTCTACTGTTTTCTTTCAGGTGATGAATACCAGCACAGAGATTCAAAAGGGCGTGACGTTGAAGACGATTCGCTACATGAAAACTCAGTGGGCCAAGTCGAACACACCCGTCGAGGATCTTCAGATTGGACAACCGTGGACAGTACCCACTGAAGGTCAGTCTAAGATCAGTTTTATCACTTGATTTTGTTGGAAAGGGTGGAGATGGAAAAGAATAAAAGAAAGAGAGAAAGACGAAGAGAAGAACGAGAAAGACGAAGAGAAGAACGAGAGGAGAAAACTAATAAGAATGAAGCAGAAAATGAAAGGGGGGGGGGGGGGGGGGAGAAGTAGTGAAAAAGTCGAGGAGGAGGAAGACGGGGTGAAGGAAAATAACGAAAAAAAAGGAGGTGTTGGAGGAAGACGAGAAGGAAGAAGTAGAGAAGAGGTACAGTAGGAAAGGAGACGTTAGTGGAGAGGGGGTGGATAGTCGGAGGATGGAGGAAAAAGAATACAAAACAGGATATATGTCTCCTTTACACTCTACCTCTTTTGCAGCCACACTGAAAGAATTCTCAGCAGTGTGTTACCTGTACGCGGAGTACCTGCAGTCTCACCTGAACTACCCGATAGGACTGATCGGTTCTTACTGGGGTGGCACACCCATCGAAGCCTGGTCGCCTCCTGAAGCCATCCGCTCCTGTCCGGTCGTTACTCACGGCACCGAACCGTTCGTAAACTATGTATTTGAAACATTTTCATTTTCGATCATTTTACATTTTACCGTTTCACATGGGTTAAGACGCTTAGCGCCGTTTCTACCTGACCTCTTACTGCGCTGGCACATCCAACGAAGCGTGGTTCCCTCTTGAAATCATTTGCTCATGTCCTGTCGTCACACACGGTTTCGCGTTTGTGGCAATGTCTCTTCATATCAATGTAATGTGCCATCTCTAACAAGCGGACACCTCAGAAAAGTGGACATCCCTAGTCTAAAACATTTTCCTCTGAACGGACATCTCTTAGATTGGTGCTCATTTTGTCTTACCATTCAGCTGTGATGTGAAATTCTGACTAGGAACCCCTCCTACTATAGTAGAGATTATTCTTCAGACTAAAACAGAAGGACATCTTTCAGATTGAGACATATTATATTTCAGTGGTGTAATTTCTAAGGACAAAAACACTAAAAGAGACATCCCCAGTTTGAACATGTGTTATTTTCTCGTAGAAAGTTTCTTTTTGTCTTGCAGAGATTGCTGCCCTCATGCACCTCAAATTCTGTGGAACGCCAAGATATATGCGCTTCGTGCCATGACCATATATGGAGCCGTCTGGTATCAGGGTAAGACATCATGTGTTCATTTTCAAAACCATGCAAACCATTGCAGCCTACACCCTAGGTTTGGGCTCCTCAATAGACGAATTCCGAAAGTAACTCTGTCGGGGTTCTATGTGTTGTGAAAGAGTGAATATTTCCGAACATCGTCTGCTGAAAGTGAACTCCGTATGATAATGCCTGTGGATTAAAAGTAGGTCACTGAGGTGTGTTCATCGATAAGAATACGACAAAACTCCACCTTCAACAGAACACATCTAGCTACATATGGCAACAACCTTTATCAGTCAAATGTTTTAAAGCAATTCAAGAAAAATAATTTGGGTTCACAAAATTACCAAACCTAATCAAAGATATACAAACGAAGATAGATTTAAAAACAAAATAACAATGGCAGGGCGAATTAAACAGCAACAATTATACCAACAAAACCCAAAAAACAAAAAAAGGTACACAAACAAGCGAATGAGCAAACAATGAAAAAACACTCATACTGCAACAACTCACGGAAAATATGCATGTTTTTGCACTTTATACTTCGACGCCCTGCAGCAGTATTTCGTCAAAAGAAAACGCTTAGATTTGCGAACACGGCCATCATAATCGGGGTAAATTAAAGAGACCATCATTTTCAAGATTATATATTTCAAAGTTAGAAATTGGTTTAAATTAGTTTTACAACCCAAAGATCGTTTCCAGCATATTTAACAGAAAGGTCACATCGTTGAAAAAAGTTCCGGTGTGTAAATAAAAAAACAAACTTTTACATCGTTTTCCCTTTTGATGTACCAGGTTAAAAGAACACCTACGACAATGAAGAGTGGATTTGCCAGGATAGTGTATCATATCTTTAAAAAGTTAATCAAAAATTTCTCTTGTGCGGGACCAGGGGAAACCAACGCGGACCACACAACAGAGTATGACTGCCAGCAGAAAGCCATGATCAGGGAATGGAGAGCTCAGTTCCACAGGGAATCCATGGGACAGACACGAGCTGATTTCCCCTTTGGTTATGTTCAGGTATGAGCCGTCTGCTGCGTGTCTCCTTTCTTTTGCTTTGGAACTGCAGCGTCTATCAAATCCTGCTGAAAAGAGGGCTACACAGATGTTTGTGTTATAACTTACTTACAGTCCGTTGGGCCTGTTGGCATGCTTGTGTTATAGACTGTGATAAATAAATGGCTTTTGACTAGATGAATCGATTTGTTTGTTTCTTTGTTTGTTTCTTTCTGTCTTTCTTTCTTTTTATTTTTGTTTGTTTTTTACTTTTATTTTACTTTTGGTCTTTGTGCATCCCTCTTTCTAGCTGGTAAGCTGTTTGGTCGCTTCTTAAGATTTTTGTTTTTTGTTTTTCCGCAGCTTGATAACCACTACTTGATCTTAACGTCACAAGTCTTTGTGAAAAAATCTCCCTTTGCATTCCCCTCCCCTTATTACAAGATGTTGCAACCGATCATTTTCCAGCTGGGAGCCATTGATGACAAGGGCTACGTGGGAGGCTTCCCGGCACTGCGCTGGTCCCAGACAGCCAACCACGGCTACAGCCCCAACAGCGACCAGCACAACGTCTTCATGGCCGTGGCCATGGATCTCCCCGACTTCACGTCTCCCCATGGCGCGTGAGAATGTAGAAGAAAAGTATACATGTTTAACAGGCGTAGCCGTGTTGAGCTATGGTACCTAAATTCCCTACATTTCTCTAGTCTCCTGTGTGAGAGTAGATACTCCACACTAAAACAATACCGTGTTTGTTTGTTGTTGTTGGTTGAGTTGGTTTTTGTTCTCTCTTCTTGCTGACATTTCCTGAGTTTAAAAAAAGCGGGTGGGGGGAGGGGGAGGGGGCTGCTTTCAAACAGGAGGGGCTTTGTGGTTTTCAATCCATAAGATCCATAGAAAAGAAACACTAGGTTATTCTTGTGACCGTTTTAATGTTTACAACGTCTTTGGGTCAGGTATCGTTGCGTTTCTAATGCGGAAATGGAGACCATGAGCGAAATCTCTTTTTACAAGTATCCACAGGAATTAAGTATGTCCAGGGCCGGATCTGGGGGGGGTTCCTGGGGTTCCGTACCCCCCCCCCCCTGGCCATCCAATGTACCTCTCAGAGAAGAAAAAATGTGGACTTTGGACCCCTGCCTCAAGCGAACTTGGTCCGGCCCTGATGTCTGTCGTTTTAACCCTTGGAAAGACCTTGGAATATGCTGAAGAAAACCAACAAAATAAGAAGGGCCATATGGTATATATTTGAGAAGAGAATAAAAGGAAAAAATGTGATGTATTTTGAGATCATCATCTAAAAAAGAATATCTAAAGGATATCCTGAGTGTGAAAAAAGCCTTAATAGGAGTATGGTATTTTATGAGAAAAAGCATCATTGTAAATTGTCCCTATATGGGCCGTAAGTATTAAGCTGTCCATTATCATCTGTCTTAGCATCCACCCTCGCTACAAGCAGGAGGTAGCCCAGCGGTTAGTGATGAGTGCCCTGAACGTGGCGTACGGCCACAAGGGGGTCAAATTCCAGGGGCCTTTCCCTACCAAGATCTTAACCTCGGGGAACAGCCTGACCATTGAGTTCGACGCCGGTTCTGCTCAACTGGACATTCGCAACACTCATGGTTTTGAGGTGTGTATATATTTTTATGTTGTGTTTTAGCAATAGCGCGCTTATCACAATTAAAGTTCTGGTGTGTGCCGTTTCTGGTTAAAACTTCATAACTGATGTGATGATCCAGAGAATAATGATATTGCTGATGCTCTTGATGTTGCTGATTCTGATGAAGACGATGATGACGATGTTGACGTTGATGATGATAATGATGCTGCTGATGATGATGATGGTGATGATGATGATGACCTTGACCATTATAGCTGTCTTTAAACTCTCCATCAGATCTGCTGTAGCGGCGGCTGCAACATGTTCAACAACGCAGTAGCCGCGCCCATCACAGCACACAGCCAGTCCAGCGTGACAGTGGACAGCAGCGGGTGTGGGTCGCAGCACGTGCAGGTCGTGCGTTACGCGTGGAGGACCAGCCCCTGTCACCTGTTGCAGTGCGCTGTCTACGACTCCATCACCGGCCTCCCCGCGCCCACATTCTACCTCACCGTGCCTGAAGGAGGAGGGCTCATTGGCTGAGAGGGGAGGCATTTTACATAGATGTCACTTGTCTTAGTCGTCATTGGCTGAGAAAAAAAATGTTTTTCTGTGTTGCAAGGACAATTACCAAGAAACGTGTGTCGAAAACGTGGGTTTTTTTCATTGTTAAAGTTCATATTGTGTGCTTTGTTTCTGTCTTTCTGTATATCAGGATCTGTTTCCTCTCGGTCTGTCTCTTTCTCTCTCTGTCTTACACACACACACACTACACACACACACACACACACGCACACACACACACACACACACACACACACACACACACACACACACAATACACACACAATACACACACACACACAATACACACAATACACACACACACGCACACACACGCACACACATGCACACACACACACACACACACACACACACACACACAATACACACACAATACACACACACACACAATACACACAATACACACACACACGCACACACACGCACACACATGCACACACATGCACACACACACACACACACACACACACACACACTACACACACACTCACGCATGCATGCACCCACACGCATGCATTCACCCACACTATGTACATATTCGTGTTCAAGCCGCACCACCACCGCATGCATTCACCCACACTATGTACATATTCGTGTTCAAGCCGCACCACCACCGCATGCATTCACCCACACTATGCACATATTCGTTTTCAAGCCGCACCACCACCGCATGCATTCACCCACACTATGTACATATTCGTGTTCAAGCCGCACCACCACCGCATGCATTCACCCACACTATGTACATATTCGTGTTCAAGCCGTACCACCACCGCATGCATTCACCCACACTATGTACATATTCGTGTTCAAGCCGCACCACCACCGCATGCATTCACCCACACTATGTACATATTCGTGTTCAAGCCGCACCACCACCGCATGCATTCACCCACACTATGTACATATTCGTGTTCAAGCCGCACCACCACCGCATGCATTCACCCACACTATGTACATATTCGTGTTCAAGCCGCACCACCACCGCATGCATTCACCCACACTATGCACATATTCGTTTTCAAGCCGCACCACCACCGCAGAAAAGAAAAGAACCTTGAAATGAAATACTTCATATTCGACACAGAATCGAATCGAATTACAGAGACAATCCTTCTCGCGTCATTTGTAATGAATTATTTTCGCAACTGACACGAGGGTAAATCTGTTGAATCATTTAAGCCCCAAAAATCTATCTGTACAACAGCTATACATAACTATAGTGTTCCATCTTATTAACAGCTATTGTGTTTTCAGCGTAGCAATAGGGTCCGATATTTAGACGAGACAAGTATAATGCGACGAGTCGAAGACGAGTCGCATTATACTTGTTCGAGTCTAAATATCGGACCCTATTGCTACGCTGAAAACATAATAGCGATTATATAGCTGTTATGACCTTGATTCGTTGTTCCAAACTTACAAAATGACAGTTTTTGCGTCGATGCGTTGATCTCAGGTTTTGATAGCAGACGAACTTTTTACGCACATCATGTTCGCGCAGACATGCACACCGCTACACGCTTTCTGACTTCAAGTGCATTCGATTTCACAACACAGTTGTTGAAACTGCCAGCTTTTTAAGTTGTCAGTGTATGCTGTTGTCGATAGAAACATCGCCACGTGGTACAGATGTGTAAACCGGAACCATGCGTCGGCCATTTTACTCAATATGCTTTTGGATATTGCGGAAAATGGCCGACTTCGGCAGCTACACGCTTTCTGAC
>NC_090247.1:37445026-37477526 GCF_037325665.1 Littorina saxatilis
CATATTTAAATTAGTCTGACTTGTACACTAAGTTGTATCATGTTATTTTGAAGTATAGGGGGCTTTTTACAGTGATTCGTGAAGGCCGCTTCACTGGTCCATATTAGGCGCCCAGGCTCCTAATATGGACCATTTGTGATTTTTTTCTGTATTTGATTTTTGTTGAATGTCTATCAAAGCTATTTCACTCTAATTAGGCCTAACGGTTAACCTAAGAGAGAAGGACTACGAAACACAAAATGAAACTTCTTCGCAAGAAAACAAGCTAGTTATCAGCATGAAACAAAAAGTGGTCCATATTAGGAGCCCTTCTCCTACATCTTGCGGAAGTTCTCTCTTGCGTTGCTCTTGTGTTTTTTTCTCTCCCGAGTTTTCTTTTTCTTTATGTTTTGTCTTGTTTCTTTGGGTTTTTTTGGGGGGAGGAGAGCAAAACAAAAATGCATCAATTTTTTTTTTAAACACAACAACAAAAAACACTTGCGGAATACGTCAACAATTTATCAGTATTTTTGTTTCTTGTTGTTGCAGTTTGAGTTAGAGATTTCACAAAACAAAGAAATCGTCACTGCGGAATTTTGTACTTTATTTCTCCACCTTCTCCAGATTCTGAATTCAGCATACGAGATCCGAAAAGGCATTGAAAAGAAAAACATTCGTTTGCTGAAAGTGGCCCATGTCAATAGCAGCTCGCCGCAGTATGATACGAAGTACTACATACGTTGGACAGTGCCGAATAAACGTAAGCATACTCATTGCTGTAATTAAAGTACATAGTAGCGCAACTGATACGCACTGTACATAGTTTCAACCCCATTGTTAGTTGCAAAAACAATAACAACAAACAGAAGAGCGACTAACGACTGTAGTATGTGTATGCCATTCTAGTACGGTATTAAAGTTTGACCAAACGACTGACTTATTCAGTTAAAAAAAATGTAAATGTATGTTTGATGAGTGTGCGTGCGTGGGAGATGCATGAGTTTGTTTGCGAGCGTGCGTGCGTGCGAGCGAGCGAGCTCTTGTCTATTTGGACACGTCTACATTTCTTGGCGCAAAAACGTTCATGTATACATCATAGCACACCTTACCGAGATCTTCCCACAAGAGTTTCAAAAATGAAACACTGTTGAATGTCACACTGCTCTCATAAGATGGTAATCAATGTTAAAATCCAACAACAACAAAGACTGCTAACGTTCCAAAATTCAAACTCAAAAAACAAGAATGGTAGGTTACTGGTTCTGATGGTAATGCTATTTTTTCAGAATACCTACCGCAGTTTTCTGCCGTCTGCTTTTTGTTTGCCGAGTACCTGCAATCTCATCTCAACTACCCCATTGGACTTGTGGACTCTGCTTGGGGAGGGACCAGTATAGAGGCCTGGACCCCCCACGATGCTGTCCAGTCCTGTCCACTGCCGCATTATGAAAACTACCTGTGGGTTGGGATGTTATTGTTTCGGGTTAAGTATGACGAGTAGATATGTGTGTGTATGTGTGTGTGTGTGTGTGTGGTGTGTGTGTGTGTGTGAGTGAGTGTGTGTGTGAATGTGTGTGTGTGTGTGAGTATGTGTGTGTGTGTGTATGCGCGCGTGCGTGCGTGCGTGCGTGCGTGCGTGGTGTGTGTGTGTGTGTGTGTATGCGCGCGTGCGTGCGTGCGTGCGTGGTTGTGTGGGGTGGGGGGCTGGGTGAACTGTCCGGTTGCCTGGCTGCCTTTCTGGCTGTCTATCCATCTTCCTTCCTGTCTGTCAGGAAATCGTTATCAGCACTTAAGTTAAGTGTCGTGTGAGTAAGATTGTGCGTGTATCTCTCTGTCTGTCTGCGTTACTTTGTTCTGTCTTTCTGATATGTGATTCCAACAGTACTTTATCAGTTGATGTCGTGATCTAGTAGTTGTTACTAAAGTCTCGAAGCCGACAATGGCAGTTGTGGTCAGCGGCAGAGTATTATTGTTGCAGAGAATGTTGTCCGATGGTTCCAGAAGTTCTCTACAACGCCATGGTACACCCGTTTCTTGACATGACCATATTTGGAGTTCTTTGGTACCAAGGTATGATCCTTTGCTTTCAAGTTACCTTAGTTCCCATTTTTGTATATGCGACTGGTTTTGACAGAACAGACGTGTCCACGATTTCACATAAGGTAAGAACATGCCTTCTCTTGCATACATACCAACATTCTAAATGAGTTTTGATATTTTGAGAAAAAGGCTCGTGATATTTTTGCGAGACAAGCTGGATGTCTTTGTATTGTAGACGAATGAAAGTTGTTCATGTGAATGATAGAGTTCCTTCCCTGTTCTTTTCTTTCGAAGCAAGGGGCAGTTAGCGATACGAGTCAGGCGAGTGAGACACACATGGTTATCAGAATAGTAAATACATTATACGATGACATTGTAGGTAAATGTCTCAGATAACGTTTTCTGTCAAAGGTGAGTCTTTTTCTTGCATACATTGAACGTGGGCTAAAGGCACAGTAAGCCTCCCGTAAACCATCACAGATACTGGCAGGCTTTTACACACAGTACAAACACCCTTCCATTTGAACGCTCACCAAACGGGAACATCCTAGGTGCCCTACGTAAAGAGCGAGCAATTTTTAAAGAATTAATTTTGCGGATTGTCTCGGACACTTTTTGGACCGTGGTGCGTTTTGGCGCTAGACCTAACTTTTAAAATCTAAATAATGAATTGACAGCTTGTTACACAAACATTCTTAAATCATAAAAGAATGTTTTTTTCATCAAGACAAGATCAGTACAATTCGAAGTTTTGAAAGTTTGAAAAAAGAAAAGCCCGGAAGCAGGGTCATGCAAGGTTGTGGTTCTCGAAGCAGACGACGGTTTATGCATATATCGCCAGTTCCTCTGAACAGTCAAAAGCCATCGCTAGAGTTCTTGTGAACGACAGCCGTTTGTTTCGTGCATAAGTCAGAGGTATACAATAACGTGCTATTGCAGATAAGCTCACATCGAGTCGCATTCAAATTACTAACTGACGACTACATTGTGAAAAAGGGAAACTGGATCACAGGGGTTCACGATGGCGCAGGGGTAAGATAAACCACGCAAATATGAATTCTTTGAAAATTGCTCGCTCTTTACGGAGGGCACCCAGGATGTTCTCTAGCGGTGAGTGTTTAAATGAAAGCGTGTTTGTACTGTGTGTTAATTAAAGCCTGACAGTATCTGTGATGGTTTACGGGAGGCTTACTGTGCCTTTAAGGTGCAGCGTACTTTGCACAATGAATAGAACTTCAAGTCAAAACCGTCCTATTTTAAGTAATATGCTTGTTCCAGTTGCCACGCGTTCGCTAGTCAAATCAGCTTCCTTAAATTTGGAAACTTGACTTTAAACAAATCGGCTACAGTTTGAACGATCACGCCTTTTTTTCTTTCTTTCTCGTTGTCTTTCTTTCTTTTTGTTTTCTTTTTCTTTCTTTCTTTCCTTCTATTTTTTTTCTTCCTTTTTTTTCTCCATCCATTGATGTGCTCAACAGGTGAAACGAACGAGGGCCAGGACGAAATCTACAAGTGTCAGATTAAGGCCTTGGTGGACAGCTGGAGGAAGAACTTCAACCAGAGGTCACTTGGGGAAACACCTGTCGACTTTCCATTCGGTTACGTGCAGGTGAGTACATCGTCAAGTGTGGGTGTTTGTGTTTATGTGTGTCTGTTTGTCTACAGGAATCTTTTTCTTTGTCTATAATGGCAGTGTTGTTCTCGGGCCTTGGTCTTCGATCGTTCACGTATACTTTGTTTTTGGTTTCTGAACAATTTGCTTATTTCATTTTAGTTGCAAACTGCCTATCTCCAACTTTTGACATTGGAATAAGCGAGAGTTCAAGAGCTGGCAACAATTTTTCAGTCAGCACAACTGCATAACAACCCAAATGTGACCCTCCACCACAGAATGAGTCACATGTCACCTTTGCATGATTTTCATATTTTTACATTTTCACAAAGAGTTGTTTATGCTCTATCCAGTGGTGAAACCCGTTTTATAAAAGAGCAAATACTGTTTGAGTTATAAGCCTGTGACTAAGGTGACCCTCACACTGTTACCAGACACTCCCCGGACTTATATTAATCCTAGCGCAGAACCGCGCGAGGTGACATGCGACTCATTTCGTGGTGGAGGGTCACAAATAAGCTTTTGCACACCAAACAAGTCTTCCTGTATGAAAACAGCCTCTGCTGAAAAGGGCCTTACTCAGAAACGAGAACGGCAGTTTTGCTTACGTAACCGTGACAATGATTTCCGATGGTCTAAGCGTTTGTACTCTCTAACGCGTGATAGGTACCCTTCCAGTAGCTTCCCCTGTAGTCTCACTGCAGAAATGCCTTACACTGAGTTAGGTATTGTTCTTATGAGCGTGACGTTGTTGTTTAATTTCAATAGCATACATTTTCCAGCTGGCTACTGGTAATCCTGACCTTGTGAGCGCTCAGCCGGCCTTGCGCTGGGCCCAGACAGTGGGCTATGGCTACAGCCCCAACCCCGCTCTTCCAGACACTTTCATGGCCGTCGCTATGGACCTCAAAGACGTCGAAACCAATCCTCTAGGACCGTAAGCATTCTTTGTCTTTTTGTTTATTTATTTATTTATTTTGAAAGGTCAGTTAAAGTATGCTGCAAGGTTTAAAATAATATCCGTCGCTATGGACCTCAAAGACGACCCAAGGAATTCTCTAGGACCGTAAGAAATTGTTTCTTCTCATTTTTTTAGGACAAGTCAATTCCGGTGTGCTGCGATGTTTGAAATAATGCCATGAAGGTTCGTTTCTTTTTTCTGTGTGTGAATTTCTCACGGCTGAATCGTTTCTTGTCTTGAGATAAGTACAGATTTATTCGACTGTCATTGTTTTTCTTCTTCAAGTCTGTATGAGCCTAGCATACTCCACATCTATCAATATAGTTAAGGCCTAAAAAAAAAATAGGTGTGGTTACGGTAACCCGACCTACCCTATTTTTAGGGGCCGATCCTATAACTTTTTATTACATTTGTCAAAACAAAAAAAACAAAAAAAAAAGAGTGAAAAAAACGTGTGCAAAAAACGCAATGAAAGCGAAAGCGCCCGAGTCGCACACTTATTTCCCTGTCAAGTAGGTTTAATTTGTACACATTAGAAAAAAAAGTTTAAAAAAAAAGTGATTGCCTACCTACCTACCCTATTTTTTTTGGCTATGTTACCGTAACCACACCTATTTTTTTTTTTTGGCCTAAGTCTAAGATAGAGACAAAATACGTGCAATATCATATTTGCTAGCAACAACGAAAACGACAATAATTACAATACATTCGACGTTAACGGGGTTTTCTGTAAACAATTTTTTTTAAATGGTGGTTTTTTTTTAAACATACGAAAGAAGAAATACGACCAGCGGTAACGCTTTGCCTGCATTGGACTGGTTTTCGAATTTGATAATTTCCGTATCATTGCAACTTATATGACCGGTTGCGTTGTCCAGGTGTTTCTTGTCTTTTGGTTGCTACCGGTTTACTAAGCACCCAGTGTGATCACAGTAACTAACGTTGCAGATACCACCCGCGAGACAAGCAGGATGTGGCCCAGCGGTTAGTGCTGGGTGCCCTCAACGTGGCCTACGGGCGCAAGAACATCGAGTTCCAGGGTCCATTCCCGACAGCCTTCGAGAAGGATCAGGACCAGAAGACGCTAACCATCGAGTATGATCATGGCCACACGCCACTCGACATCAGAAGTAACGACGGATTCGATGTAAGGGTGTTTTATGTCACGGTTTCTTTTGTTTCGCGTTTACTTTGTTTGTTGTATATCCGGGGTAGTGTCACATGCTTAAAAAGGGACAGGTTGTTTGAGTCCAGTTTGACTTTACTGCCGGGTAACTTAAGTCAGTACACAGAGCTCCCAGTTTCTGATTGATGTATTAAGGCGGCTCAAGTGCGTGGAAGCGTGTGATTAAATTATCTGAAATGTGTTAAGATAGTATTTAAGATATAGATCTCTCTCTCTCTCTCAGTCTCTCTCTCTCTCTCTCTCTCTCTCTCTCTCTCTCTCAGTCTCTCGCTCTCTCTCTCTCTCTCTTTCTCTCTCTCTCTCTCTCTCTCTCTCTCTCTCTCTCTCTCTCTCTCTCTCTCTCTCTCTCTCTCTCTCTCTCTCTCTCTCTCTCTCTCTCTCTCTCTCTCTCTGGGCCCAAAACGGCAAAGGTAGTTCCACTTCCTAAAAATAAAGATGTGTCTGACCCTAATAACTTCAGGCCAATTTCATTGCTTCCTATTTTATCAAAGCCTTTAGAGAAGCACATCCAGAAGAATCTTCTGAACTACATGGAAAGGTGCAAATTATTTCACAACTTTCAATCTGGGTTTCGTCCGAAACATTCCTGTAGTACAGCTCTTTCATCACTATGTGATAACTGGCTATCGGCAATTAATCGTTCGGACATATCAGGGGCTGTATTTCTTGATTTTAAGAAAGCTTTTGATCTTGTAGATCACACATTACTTTTACATAAACTCGCATTGTACGTGAACAATCCCGCAACGTGTTCATTCTTTAAATCATATCTTGTCAACAGAACACATTATGTTTCTATAAACGGTAAAACCTCTCCCAAAGGATGTTTAAAGAGTGGAGTCCCCCAGGGGTAAGTTTTAGGGCCTATTTTGTTTTGTGTATTCATTAATGACCCCCCCCCTTCATATATCTAATTCCAAAGTTAAAACAGAATTTTTTTGCAGATGATTCGACGCTTCACACAAGCTGTAGGGCTGTTCAAGAAATTGAAGTTTCCTTACAGTCTAGTCTGAATGAAGTCAACAATTGGTGTAACCAGAATTTTATGATAGTGCACCCAGGGAAGACAAAGAGCATGATTATTACAACAAGACAAAAACACCAGTCACGACCTCTTAAGTTAAATCTTTCTCTGGAATCACAACCTGTTCAGCAGGTAACAGAACATCGTGTTTTGGGTGTGATAGTCGATCAAGAATTAGAATGGCAATCTCATGTACATTATATTTGTCAAAAAGTATCCAAGAATTTGTTTCTGCTATCAAAATTAATGCAATATGTCGATATCGCAACACTAAAACTATTTTATCATACCCACATCTTATCCCATATTAATTACGCATCAACTCTTTGGGGTGGCGTCTCTGATATTCACATGAAAAAGTTAAGCTCTCTACATCGTCGGGCAGCTAAAATCATGTTAAATGGTCCACAATTGATCAGCTGATTTGAAGTTAAAGAATCTAAACTACCTGCCGCTAGTTAAACAGTTACAGTTTAATAAGACTGTAATGATGTACAAAGTATACTGTTCAAAAAAAGAAACGCATAGCTTGTAATATTTGGTTAATTTAATTATATGGCTACAAGGATATCCACCAAACTGCAGAAAATGTTTATCTGGTCGTCGACCTTTCGTCCATTGCCACAAGTGAGCTCTGCACGTGACGCATGCGTTATCAGTGGCTACAATGTCAAAATTGCTCATTTAGCATGACCACTCGTCATGCTTCAGTGTAATCTCGTGAAACTCGGGGAATATTGAGCTCTCACCATGTCTTCCAAAACCCATAAAAGCGGATTGTTCGCCACAAAGAAATCAGACGACAATTCAGCGACGAAAGATGGCCCGATTGAGCAGAGAAGACCGCCAAATTGCATTGGGTCATTTACAAGCAGGCCAAAGTCAAAGTGCAATCGCCAGGCTCTTCCACGTGTCCCAGAGCACCATCAGTAGACTGTGGGTCAGGTTTCAAGCCACTGGCTCCGTTGCTGACTTGCCACGAGCGGGAAGACCAAGGGCGACAACTGCTGCTCACGACCGCTTCATACGGCTCCGCCACCTCCGGAATCGTTTCCTGTCGGCCTCATCTTCTGTCCAGACTCTCCCCGGGCCACACCGATTATCGGACCAGACCGTGCGGAACCGCCTGCATGAAGCTGGTTTGAGAGCTCGCAGACCTCACAGAGGAGCTGTCCTCACCCGCCGCCATCGCCAGAACCGAGTGCAGTGGGGCAACCAGCACCTTCGCTGGACCGTCCGGAATCACTGGAGACACGTGTGGTTCAGCGACGAGTCCTACTTCCTGCTCCAGCGACATGATGGTCGGAGGAGGGTCTACCGGAGAGTAAACGAACGTTACGCGCCCAACTGTGTGGATGAGGCACCCGTTCATGGTGGTGGAGGCGTCATGGTGTGGGGGGCGATCAATACCGCTGGAAGGAGCACCCTGGTGCACGTCCAAGGGCGCATAACTGCCCAGCGATACGTGGAGGAAATTCTGCGCCCACACGCCCTTCCTCTTCTGGCTGACAAGGATGCCATATTCCAGCAGGACAACGCTCGCCCGCACACAGCACGACTCACCACCCAGTTCCTCACCGACCACCATGTCCAGGTGCTTCCCTGGCCATCCATGTCGCCAGACATGAACCCGATAGAACACCTCTGGGATGAATTGGACAGACGTGTGCGCAGGCGAGAAGAAGCGCCGGCAAATCACCGCGATCTATTGCAGGCACTTCAGGAGGAGTGGGACACCATCCCACAGCAAGATATCCGGCATCTGATCCAGTCCATGCCCAGAAGGTGCCGGGCAGGTGGTCTTATCTCTTATAAAGGTCTGGCCAGGGCGGGGAAATAGCTCAGTCGGTAGCGGCGCTGGCTTCAAAACCAGTTGTCGCGATCGGCGTGGGTTCGATCCCCACGTTCGGCGAGGGATTTATTTCCCAGAGTCATCTTTGTGCAGACTCTCCTCGGTGTCCGTGTACGCCTGTGTGCACACATGCGCACGATAAAGAACCCAAGTTGACAGGGCTCGGAAACAGGAATACACGCGGCAGGAAAAAAATGGGTAGTGCCGTATACAGTAAGGCGGCTTCCCAGTGAAAAAGCAGTACGAATTTCCATGAGGGTAACCTCAAAGGACTAAATGAAATCTTATTTTCATCGTATTCTTATGCTTGTTCTTATCCGTACGTAAGAGTCGAGGTCGACGACTGTAGACCGGGATAAACTGTACACTCGACAACGTCATACCGGTCCAGATGTTTCTTTCTTTTCTTCTTTTTCTGTACTGATAAATGGCTGAATGACCTCACAGATTATCTTCTTTTTTGTTGTTTATTCATCATACTTTTTATTAGCAACTGACTTAGTTCTTGACGAGGGGATTGACTAAGTTATTTTGACTTAGTCATGAGTTTTATTTTGTTACTGTATCTTTTTATTCTACTCTTGAGCACGATTGGTTTGAACGTCTGTTGACCTCGCAAGTCGCTGCCAACAAAAAGCTCTAAGTGCCATTTGATTGTATTATCGAGTGGCATGTGTGAAGAGTGCGGCATATATAGTTTAGTTCTGTTCGGACTATTTGAATGCACTAAAGGCAAAGCAGCGCCAAAGCAAAGCTTTTTTGACAAACCTTTTTAAACTGTTTGTCCTCATGGTAAACCTCCCGTCTCCTTCTTTAAGTGAGTGGCCTTTTGGAAACTGATAGTATTGGTTTGTCCGATAAACAACATCCTTCGTACGTGGCAGTGATTGCAGTTCGATGGAGTAATCTTGTAAAACAAACGGCTCCAGCCTCTGCTAATGCGTCAAAGAGAAGGTTTGCCTCTTCAGTATTAAAGTTGCATGGGGGTTATGAGCGTATTCTGAACTGAATTACAGTGGAACTCTCTTACAAGACCCTCCCCCTCCCCAATTAAGATACCCCCACCACCTTCTCTCCCTGCTTTTAATACCTTGCTTTTTAAATATGTCTGTTTATAAGCTGTGTAAATGTACCCCCATTTTAAGACCCCTCCTTTGAAAGACCCGATTTTCTCATATGTTTGGAGGTCTTAACAAGTCGCGTAAAGCGAAATTACTACATTTAGTCAAGCTGTGGAACTCACAGAATGAAACTGAACGTAGTCCGCCGCTAGTGCAAAAGGCAGTGAAAGTGACTAGCCTGTTTGGCGCGGTAGCGGTTGCGCTGTGCTTCATAGCACGCTTTACTGTACCTCTCTCCGTTTTAACTTTCTGATCGTGTTTTTAATCCAAACATATCATATATCTATATGTTTTTGGAATCAGGAACCGACAAGAAATGCTGAGATGAAACGATTTCGGAAATTTAATTTTGATCATAATTTTTATATTTTTAATTTTCAGAGCTTGTTTTTAATCCAAATATAACATATTTATATGTTTTTGGAATCAGAAAATGATGAAAAATAAGATGAACGTAAATTTAGATCGTTTTATAATTTTTTTTTTTATATAATTTTCAAATTTTTAATGACCAAAGTCATTGGTTAATTTTTAAGCCATCAAACTGAAATGCAATACCGAAGTCCGGCCTTCGTCGAAGATTGCTTGGCCAAAATTTCAATCAATTTGATTGAAAAATGAGGGTGTGACAGTGCCGCCTCAACTTTTACAAAAAGTCGGATATGAAGTCATCAAAGACATTTATCGAAAAAAAAAAAAAAACGTCCGGGGATATCATACCCAGGAACTCTCATGTAAAATTTAGTAAAGATCGGTCCAGTAGTTTACTCTGAATCGCTCTACACACACACACTGACAGACACAAACACAGACACAGACACAGACACAGACACAGACACAGACACACACACACACACACACACACACACACACACACACACACACACACACACACACACACACACACATACACCACGACCCTCGTCTCGATTCCCCTTCTATGTTAAAACATTTAGTCAAAACTTGACTAAATGTAAAAAGAGGTTCCACTTTAGGTTCCACTGTACTCTGAGTGAAGAACCTTCCCTTTCACGACCGTTTTGGGTCTCCTGGTGTTGCTGAAAACTTTGTATTTATGGCAGGAGATTATTACCTTTACTGACACCGCACAAGGATGGTTGAGTGTCATCTGATTATAATATAATCAACTTTTTGCTGTAAATGAAAACCCGTTTGCTGAGAGGCCTGTTACATTTTCTGCAGAGACTGGTTATTTTCAACATTTTTATGACAACATGCGTACATTTTTGTGAGGAGAAATAATTGTTTTTACTTGACTTTGAGGCTTTCAACAATCACCTTTAAAATTTCCCAGACAAAAACGAGGAAACCAGAATCACATCGAAAACTGGGAAACAGCTTTAACAGTTCACCGACCTTGAGTTTTTATCAATAAGCTTTTGACAATTTCCAGACAAAAGGAGTACATTAAACTCATCTCGTTAATTGAATATATTTATTAATTTTAGACTTTTTTTAAAGCTTTCAAACGATACAGTCAAAGTATAGTAGAATCACCTGACAAAATTGTTTAAAAAAATCCATTGCTTTGAGGTTGTTTCAATAAAATTTCACAGGCAAAGACAATACCTCCAAATTTCTCGACATTCGTCACGATGCGTCGTACTTTCTGCGGGATGCTTCCAGTTTTATTCGTGTTGCTGTTTGTCGTCTTAGTTCAAGGTCAGGGAGTCAAACAAAACAAAGCTGATCGTATCCCGTCCCTCTCCGGGCTTATTTTCACCGAAAACGTGTTGTTCAGGCAAGCTGTCGTGTCCACTGTGGCGTGCGCAAAACTGTGCCTCAAGACAAAAACCTGCACGACTTTTACACATCGGAAGGCGACTCCTACCACCCTCAGTGCTTGTCGTGGGCATTCAGGGTATTTCACGGCAAGTTCTCCTCATCAAAATATTGAGGGAACTGGTGTGTACCAATTTCATGAGATAGAAGGTGAGTTCAAATTCCCTCCATATTTTTCAGATAGTCACAAGAACGGAGAGAGAGAAAGAGAGCAGAGAGAGAGAGAGAGAGAGAGAGAGAGAGAGAGAGAGAGAGAGAGAGAGAGAGAGAGAGAGAGAGAGAGAGAGAGAGAGAGAGAGAGAGAGGGGGAGAGAGAGAGAGAGAGAAGTCTGAAGTCTGAATATTTTAATGAGTAGGCCTTGGGCCCTTTTCATGGAGATGAGCACATCTCAAGCACCAGCATACAAATGCACATATTGAACAAAAACAAGAACATCCTACTTGTATCGCCCTGTTTCGTTTACGGATTATGGATTACGAATGGAAAGCGCCTTCATGACAAATGTAGAAAAACGTAGCAATAGCGGCTTACTAGTGTTTGAAAACAGCATGGTTAATTTAAACAATGATGGGATTCTAGTGTATTTTCGTGGAATATAATATTCTCTTAACTCAGCATATTTAGGGCATACTAAAACAAAGTGGACTTCATCTTCAACACTGCTACAACAAAATGGAGAGAGAGAGAGAGAGAGAGAGAGAGAGAGAGAGAGAGAGAGAGAGAGAGAGAGAGAGAGAGAGAGAGAGAGAGAGAGAGAGAGAGCATAAAGCTAATATTAGCGAATTCATTGGGAAACGTCAAAGAAGTGAACACGATGGCGGACAAAATCAAATTACTACTAAGTTGAGATTAGTTATGCAAGGAGAGCAAGACACACTACATGTGTGGGAGGGGGGGGGGGGTGGGATAGTACAAAAAGGTGTCAAACAAACGGACAAAAAGAGAAAGAAAAGAGAAAAAGGGCGAAACAGAAGAAAACATGAGTGCGTTTTCCATGTTGGCATAATATCCCGAAAGTTTAATAGCAGTCCAGTGGGTCGTCACTGAAAAAAGAGTTGTTGTTTTTTGTTGCGTAGCTGCTCAGACTTGACACAAAAACATCCCGTTTTTGACCACTAACATGATTCATACCTGCCTCTGTCATAATGGCGAAACACAAGGTTTGTGTGAGATAGTCATGCAAAATAATTGTTTGGACAGGTAATTAAAAGATCTTTCTACTTGTGTGAAAGATTAAATTCGCCTAATATTTATTGTCGAGCTTTTGATTGAAACCTATAATGCCGGCCGTCGTTGGATCAATTTGGGGTTACTTTTATTTGAGCGGTTGTCAAAACAAAAAAACTGAGAGAAAAAACACACCTTCAATCCGAAAAGTGTGTCGTCCGATAGCCAAGTCGTATTCTTTTTTTTCTACATCAGTTTAATTTAAAAAACTGCACACACAACCGCATGTATATTTCAGTGGATTGTGGAATAATAATTATCACCACCAGAAAGTCACCAGTATCTGTTTGAACGCAGCTGATGTTATCGAGACAACTACTGAGATCACCACACTCGCCGAGACCACACCCGAGATCACCACGCTCGCCGAGACCACTACACAGACAACCTGGCTCCACGCTGGATGTAGCTCGAACTCGCAGTGCACGGACACCGTGGCTAACACTCGCTGTTTTGACAACCAGTGCATGTGCATTCAAGGCTACTACTACTCCGTCAGTAGCAAGGCTTGCATCGAAAGTAAGTTTTGAATTGAATGGATGGATGGATGGATGGATGGATAGATGGATGGATGGATGGAAGTTTATGGTTTAGATTCACCACGACGACGACGATGATGATGATGATAATTGTGCGTCTCCTGATAAACACATTAAAAAAGACAACAACGACCACAACATTCAACCACTCTGCACTGCATAATATCTGTTCTCTAGCCTGCAGCGACCTGGGCAACACCTACCTCCACTACGTGTCGAGCGCGATGTGGAACAACAACATCAGAGAGGTGCGCGGCCTCACCGTCCAACAGTGCCAGGATGCCTGCAACGCCGATGTCGAGTGCCTCAACGTGGAGTATAGCTTGAATCATTACTCAGACGGCAGTACATGCATCGTGCAATACGTCACGGCCAGGGAGAAACCTGGGGACTGGACCGAGACCGTATTGGATTGGAACTTCTACCAGAGAAACTGCCAGTAGAATGAACACGCTCACACGCTGGTATCCTCACCCTCCCCCCCCCCCCCCCCCCCAAGTGTTGTACGAGTACAATTATGCTGGGGAAGGTCGCTTACAATGGGCCACTTTTTGCTTCATGCTTATAACTAGTTTGTTTCCGTGCGAAGAAGTTTCATTTTGTGCTTGGTGGTTGTTTTCTTATTAGTGTGGAGGGATTCTCTCGAACATCAACAAAACAGAGTCTCTTCTCATGATTTGACTTCTTGTTTATTCGTTCTACCTCGGACCAACCGGACCAACCGGACCAACCGGACCAACCTGTCAAGATTATAATAGAATAATAAGTACTACGAACTACAATGATACAATGATATATTTGAGCATGCAAAATATTACAAAAATTACCAAAAGCAGTTTCAAGTTTTCTCCCTAAAAAGAGAATACAATCAACAACAAAATGACAATAGATCAAGGAATCATGGTAAATCAACAAATAAACCTTGATTACGTGAACAACAAACTGTAAATAGGTAACCACATAGATTACACACACACAATGTCAAACATAGAAAACAGACACAATATTGCAAATGTGAGAGTAATTAAAAGGAGAAAACATTTTTTTTATATTTTTTTTATTTACGAGGATTTATATCGCGCACGTATCTCACCACACAAGGCGACTCAAGGCGCATGTTACCTATTAATGCCGTGTGAGATGGAATTTTTTACACAATATATCACGCATTCACATCGTAATATATAACTAAGAAAGACGTACAAAATAATAGCATTACTGCAAACAGGTTAACAAACACCAAGAAAACAACTTCGTTTGCAGTTATCTTTCTTGAAATCAAAAGCAAGGTTATCTCACACACCTCAGGACAATTTCCTGTCGGTCACGGTCGACATCTCCTGTGTGAACAGCTCGCTCAGGCTACACCATGCTGACTGTAAACAAATACCTTGTCTACTCAGTGACTCATTCCACAAATACAAGTACAATGTCCAATCAGAGAGAAAAAGGGTATTTATTATCATCATCGCCTGTGTGTATACCTAAACATTTTAATCGGTTCCGCCTCCTAATTGAGCGTGATAAGGAGAAGGGGGAAGGAACGAAGGACAAGGGAAGAGGAAGGAAGGGAAGGGGGGATACTCTTGAACAATTAATCAGCTACAGCGCGGTACATTCCGAGGTACCTGTCAAGACTCTGGCGCACGCGCGCTGTGCGTTTACTGCCAGACCCTAGCAGACACAGGGGAAGGGAAAGGGGAAAAGAAAAATAGGGCCACGCCGTGGGCGCTGTTCTCACTTATTCATTAAAAACAGAATTGTATTCGTAATAGGGAAAACTCATCTAATGCAACTGATTTGGACCTTAGTGTAACTTCCATACAATTCATACAACTCGCTATCATATAATTCGACACACGTTTTTATCTAACAATCACAAGCAATAAAATAGCTATCCGTAACCTATCAGACCACTTTTCATAATAAAACAATTCTAAACAATATCTTTACACAATCAAACTAGAAAAATGCAAAATATCCGTGAACAACTATCAAACATACATTTCTTAAATCCTGATTACGTTTAATAAAGAGACTCAATAATTCTTTCAACAAAAAATTCAATGTTTCGCAATTATAAAACTAAGAATGCATCCAGAATACATACTTTTAAACTAACAACAAAACATCTATACAATCTCAAATAAAATGTAAACGTACCTTCTTGTGCAGGACACAAGTTACAAATTCACCTCTGGGAACAGAGTTAGCAAAAACGTCTTATGGTTTCGGAGTCAGGAAAACAAAGAAAGATATTCGCGCCACAAACGAGGATATCAGGAACAAATTACCTATCAAGTTAATACGCCTAAAACATAGTCCCTTCATTCCACAGAGAATTCCCAATTTCTCTTCAAAAACAAACTATAAAAATATATGTCTCAAAACGTTACATAACTTATGCAGCCTATTATTCTCTTCAACCCTTATGAACAATGTGAATTTAAACAATACAATAATCATTATCAATACGCCATGCATATTCATGAGCATTAGTCCTTTTTGCTGATTCTACAAGTCTCTTAAAGGCATATGTACGCGCTCCCGTGTTTACAAAGTGTAGTTTGCCCATAATCGATGTCAAACGCACCATAAGACCATATAATGACGATATGTCACCATGCGCGGACCATAATACATGCATTACAGCTTGTTCTAGCCTCTGAAAAAGTGAGGATGTCAACTGTGAAGCCGCGGTGTTAGCTCCCTTGCATCAACGTTACATGTGTTGCCAAATCTATAAATAGGACGATCCAGATCAAAATGAAAATTAACATATCTCAACATTGAAGGGGTCCTAGACCACAATATTTTGCAGGGAACTTAATTTAGCATGTCTCCAGCTGTTGGTAAAGCAATTAGCGTGTATAGTCATCGAGTACATATGCCTTTAAATAATGATGCCAGAGAAACCAACGACCTCTGCACGGGAAACACCCCGGCACCTGCGATATCTCACGTGCGAGAACTAACTAGCGTTGACAGCGATAAGCACCGTGCGTGAGAAAAAGGATGCGAAACCATGAAAAGTCTCTTGCAAGGAATGGCACTAGTGACTACGCTTAGACCGACCATAAAACAACATTGTCCAGTACAAGAATTAGAGACAAAGAAACGGAGAGAGAGAGAGAGAGAGAGAGAGAGAGAGAGAGAGACAGACAGACAGACAGACAGACAGATAGACAGACAGACAGACAGACAGACAGACACATAATCTCATCCTGTTACATTAGTAAATCGTCAGGCCTAGTTAGAGCGAATTAGCTTTGATTAGACATTCAGAAAAAAAATAAATACAGAAAAAGTCACAACTTGTCGATTAATATTGACCCGTAAAGAGGTCTTGGCGAATCATTGTAAAAACGCCCACTGTACGTACTCCAAAATAACTTGTTACAACTCAGTGTACGTGTTTGACTTTTTCAAATATGCATCAGATTATTTTATTTCGGTTCGATGAAAAGATTATTTGACGCACAACATAAAACAAAAGAAACTGATCAAAAACAGAGAGAAAATAATTAAATTATCAATTTTCGCGAACAGAAGACGGTTTGAGCGCTCAAGTACCGTTAGTTTGTCAGAACCGGAGATGGAGCCGGTCCATATTAGGCGACCTTCCCCTACATGATTTGTATAAGCGTAGAGACTCAGTATAGCGTCTGCCGTCGCACTTCTATCAAAGAAACTGACGGCAAAATGAACATTCTCACGCTGTTTTTATGTGTTATCTAGAGCACACCGTAGACCATGTTCTAAGCGTGGAGACGATCGCACTAGTACCTGAGTTTTGTCGTGGAATGAAAACTCCGACGCGGGCTTTTTGTTTTCTCTCAGTGTTAGAGAAAAGAGTTTACCATGGTTACTACTAGGCTGTTGATTTTGGGGATGTGTTCAAGTGAAAGAATGTTCTTATTCCACGTGAAGAGAACCACAATGTCGAGGACGCTTTGACTGCTCCATAGCAATTTTGTTTTCGTACGTCTTCAACAAGATATAACTCAACTCAACTCAACTCAAATTTATTAATCCATATGGAAACTACATTGTAACAATACTCTTTTCCAATCAAAAGAATAAGAATGCATAATAAAAAACAAAAACATCATAAGAAAATAAGTGAATATGATTATTATGAGTATGATCACAGTCTCACTAACGCAAACAGTCATCCGTCAAGTCAAGTCTGCCAACACACAACTCACTTACACAACAATGTCCGAACGGTGTCAGTTCCTTGAAGACGGACTCGATCTTTGCTTTGAAAAGTAATATCTGTATATCGCCTTGTCTTGTTCACACTTCTCGGAATGACAGAGCTCCAATCTGTGTCTCTGTCTCTGTCCGAAAGCTCCTCTCTCCGCCCCCCCCCCCCCTCCTGCCGACTGTCTTTACTTCGTGAAAACAAATATATCGAAATATCAAACGATGTCGTAACATTCACTGTTTCGAGTGCGCGAATTTGGTAATTTCCCTTGACTACTCGACTCGATGTTGTCAGCTACAGGGCGCTGGGTCCTTGGTGACGCAACTGACGTAAACCAGCTAAGCACTTTTTTTTTTAATTCAGCACAGGAAAGACGCAGCACCTGGATGATTTTTCACTTTGATTTGATTAATTAGCATACTTGTTGTGCTTAAAAAAAAAGCAAATCGTGTCGTGTGCGTCTGAATTACGGTACAATGGATTCACCCGCTAATTCTTCGAAATAGTGAAATTCGCCAGAAACTCCTCCAACTAAAATTAATGGTTAAATCAATGGTTTGTTCCTTTTAGGCGATGATCAGTGTTTTCTTTTATAGGGGTTTAGCGATAGTCACTCTCAATGGAAAAGACAGTACAATAATAGTCCAAATCCCCCCCCCCCCCCCCCCCCCCCCGGGTGATGGCTTATCTGGTTATATCTATCTATCTATTTAAACTGACACAAGGCAGGAATATGACTGCACAGGCAAAATGTCAGATGATATACGATTGTAAGTTTTGAAAAAACAAAGTCAGAGTCACATGTCATTTGCATTTTATTCTGATTTATTTCTAAGTGCACATGTATGCTTTTGGCAAAGCTTCATGCTGTAGAATCCTTTTGCTTCGAATAAACTTACGAAAAACACTTATGCGATTCGTAAATGCCTTGCACGTTAGCACGCACACTCGCACGCATGCACGCACGAACGCACGCACGCACGCACACACACACGCACACACACACACACACACACAAACACACACTCACTCACACACACGCACACACACAGACACACACTCACTCTCTCTCACACACACACACACACACACACACACACACACACACACACACACATAAAACCGGTTTCACGTTAAACCGGGGTTTAGAGCAACTAGCAGTCGTGAGTGACCACCATCTCATGAGAGAGCTTTGCAGCTGAATCTAAAATTACTCATTTTATGAAAAGGAACAAGAATATCAATTTCACTTCCCATTTTACCAGCGCCCGGAAAGGTTTTAAAGAAAAGACAGAAAGCTATTTCGTAGCAGAATATACATTCTTGTATGGTTTTCAAAGTAACAGCTTTTGTCTGTATGCATCATTTCAAGAAACAGTGTTCTGTTTCAAAAATCTATTTGTCAACATAATGTATTGGCATAACAGTGGTACCTGCGATGTGCCTACAATCAGACCTAGGACACCTCCCACGATTAGATAGGACAACTGACATATGTCTTTCACACACAATCGCGCCCCAACATCATAGACACAAACGCAGAAAGTTAAAGTTTATTTGAAGCTATAACCGCTCGGCTTTACACACACACACACACACACACACACACATACACACACACACACACATACACATACACACACACACACACACACACAAACACACACACACACATACACAAATTCACACACACACACACACACACACGCACAAACACACACACACACACACACACACACACACACAAACACACACACACACACACACACACACACACACACACACATCATACATCAAACAAATCAACATATCATATTTTGTGTGTGTTTGTTCTAAGTATTACTGTAAGCAACAATATTTGTCGATGCTTGGGTGCTTGTTTTTCCCACGTTTTCCTACGGCCTCTGATGTTGTTCGATATATATATTTTTTCTTCTTTGTTTGTTTGCTTAACGCCCAGCCGACCACGAAGGGCCATATCAGGGCGGTTGTTCGATATAAAGAAGTTCGAATAAATGTTTTACTTTGTCAACGATTTTACCTCCCATCAACTATTTCTTCTTATTTTTGATTCCCGTGCGTCACTGTTATTGAAATGTCACCACGGCGACAAACAAGCAGACTAAAGTGTAGTTGAGAAGGTAGAACTGCCAGAGGAGTGAGGTGGTAGGACGGGGGGGGGGGGGGGGGGTAGGGGGTAGGAGAGGAGCAGCCCCTAGTGGCATTGATAGTACCTTTGTCTATACAACTCCACAAACATACACCTGTCGTGAGCGGACACCTGCGATATAGGACCACTGTTGATTGGTTCCAATGGTGTCCTCTCATAGCAAGTACAAGACCGGCACGCTCCCACCCCCATCCGCACACAAATACATAACATCAAGATTTGATTTGACAAGATTTCAAGTAACAAGCCGGTGTGCCAAAGACTACACAATAACGAAGCAAAACTTGAGTTTTTTTGTTTTTTGTTTGCTTAAACAGTGTTTTATTCAAATAAAACTTTACAAAGCCATGAAAAATATGTTTTAATAAAGGAGCACAACAATATTATAAACTTATGAATGTGCTCTCAGAGACAAAATAATGAATTGGCGGAGTTGAGCTTAATGGGAGATCCTTCCTCCTTTCTCTGTGATAGACTTCTTCTTCTGCGTTCGACGGTTGTGTCTAGGGTTCTGTGATAGACAGAAGTGTAAAAAGCTCCAAACACGAATTAAGACCACACTGTAAACTAAGAAAAGAAACAAACTTCAAACGACTGATCCCACATGGCCAAATAGGTTGAACATGTTGAAGGGACGTTAAAAACCAAAAGCCTACCAACCTGATACTTCTTCTTCTGCGTTCGTGGGCTGAAACTCCCATGTACACTCGTGTTTTTGCACGAGTGGAATTTTACGTGTATGACCGTTTTTACCCCGCCATTAAGGCAGCCATACGCCGCTGTCAGAGGAAGCATGCTGGGTATTTTCGTGTTTCTATAACCCACCGAACTCTGACATGGATTACAGGATCTTTTCCGTACGCACTTGGTCTTGTGCTTGCGTGTACACACGAAGGGGGATAAGCCACTAGCAGGTCTGCACATAAGTTGACCTGGGATATCGGAAAAATCACCATACTTTAACCCACCAGGCGGCCGCGGCCGGGATTCGAACCCTCGACCTTCCGATTAAGAGGCCGACGTCTTACCACCCCGCCACAGCGCCCGTCTGAAACAAGAAATTGAAAAACAAATTGATTGGCACCACTCCCAGTGGGCAAATTGCTTGGGAAAAAAGGTGGTAAATGATAAAGCCCAAGGGCAAAAGCATAGCTGAGAAGGAATTCAGAATGATCGTGCACTTTGTGAAGAGTCTTTGAAATTTGGCATGGTGGTAGGTATGAACACAAGGTTTTCAAAAACCATCGCAAACAAATTGAGCTCGACCTCGATTGGTCTGTTTGCGTAAAATCCAATATGGCCGCCACCCGGAAAAAGGACTGCTAAATTACACCCATTGTTACCACTACAGCATTGAGAAATACAACTTTTCACATGTGTTTTAGTGCAAGCAACCCATATCCAAGATGGATTTGACGTTTGGAGGTCTTCTTAGAGAGCCAGATGACCAACAACACCCCAAGAGTGTATGCTGTTTGGGACACATATCAGGATGCAAGTCTCAAATCACAGACTCGTGCCAAGCGGGGTGAAAGTGAAGGAAGGCGAACTAGAGTCTCAGCAAAGATACCTATTCCAAAGGGAGATGACTGGCAGAAGTTCCTCGAGGAGTCTGGCAACAAGGATGAGCTGTTCCAGTTCCTCTGTGAGCAACTAGTGCGACATACCACTGATGCAAGATATCATCTCCTGACTACGAAGGTTGACCTTGTGCTCACTAACAGACCAACAGATATATCAGCCTTATCTCCTTGCCACCAAGAAGAAGCTGACACACGGATGATGCTTCACCTCTGCCATGCTGCTGAGCAGGGACACACTAAGGCCTACCTCAGGACAGTGGACACAGATGTGGTGGTTCTTGCCATCCATCACTTTGATCAGCTGAAACTGTCAGAGCTGTGGATTGGATTTGGGTCAGGAAATACATTCAGAGACATTCCAGTACATTACATTGCTCAACAGCTGGGACATCCACGCTGCCAGGCACTTCCCTTCTTTCATTCCTACACAGGATGTGATGTAACATCGGCCATGTTCGGAATTGGCAAAAAGACAGCATGGAATGCATGGGCCACTTTTCCTGAGGTCACTGACACCTTCATCGCCATCACCCAGGACCCAACCATCCTCACACTCGACTCACTGCACATGCAACGTCTGGAGCGTTTCACTGTGCTGATGTACAGCAAAAACTGTAGATAAACGTCTGTCAACGAAGCAAGAAAGCTGATGTTTACTGTTAGTCTCAAACCTCTGGAATCCAACCCACCAACCCAGCATGCGTTGTTCCAGCACACAAAGCGAGCATTGCTCATCGCAGCTTTCATCTGGAAACAGTCTCTGTCCAAAACCTCCAACATCCCAAACTCAAGTGAATGGGGATGTGAATGGAACGAGAGAACCAAGGCATGGGTGCCATACTGGACAAGTCTGCCTGACGCCAGCACAGGGTGCTCACTGTGGCTCCACTGTGGCTGCTTGGTTGCTTGCAAAGGAAACTGCAAGTGTCATCGCGCTGGTCTCCGCTGTGGTCCACTGTGCAAGTGTGAAGGAGGCTGCGCAAACAGTGCCAGTGACTAAGTCCAGAACTTACGACCAGTCGACCATATCTATAACATCGACAATTCTGAGCACCGTAATTCGTGTTTAACTAAATAGTTAGTCGTGAGTTCAAGAACTTGAACCGTGAGCTCACAGGGCGTACAACCCAATTTCATCTTTTGAAGTTAATAAATTCCAAAGTTATCGTCTTTGTTAACTGAAATGACCTTGAAAAATGACATTTGACCCTGAAAATAGCGGTGAAACACCAGAGATCTCATATTTGGATTCCTTGCACTAGAAAACATGGGATAGCAGACATTTGACAAGGTTCTAGTAATAATGGGAGCTGCTCTATGACATTTACTGCTTCCGTCGGCGGCCATATTGAATTTTGCGCAAACAGGCAACAAAACGTAAGGTTGAATTTGTTTGCGATGGTTTTTAAAAACCTTATGACCATACCTAACTCCATGCCAAATTTCAAAAACTCTTCACCAAGTGCACGATTGTTCTAGATATGACAGAATTCCCACCGCGCTAGCAGCTTCATGAAATCGATTTGTTTGAGGCGATGTAACGCGGCCTTTAAACTGTAGACGCACTGACATAAGCGGGTCACAATCAAGGTTGTGGAGTCAGGCTGACATCTCCGGGCCCAGGAAGAAGTAACGTACTGTATTGAGGGCTTGCTTCGCTCTCTCTGTCTGTGTTTGGATCTGTGCGTGTGCCTATGCTGTGTGTGCGTGCGTGCATACGTGTGTGTGTGTGTGTGTGTGTGTGTGTGTGTGTGGGTGTGTGGGTGTGTGTGTGTGTGTGTGTATGTGTGCTTCGTTGTTAAGACTTTGTTTTAAATTTTTCACCGTGCGTTGCAATTTACAGTGTTTTTAATCATTTTTGCTTAACTAAGGTAAAAAATGTTCCCCTGTGTAAAATAATTTTATTTTGAATGATAATGAAAATACTCATTTTGATTCTGTGTGATGCTTCTCGGTATTTTGCATAAAACAGCACTATCACACTGTTCACGGTTTCATGAATGCTGTGCGAGAAAGTGTTCCACACACTCGTGTGGCTGTTTCGTTCACTTGCACACACAGACACTCACACACACTGTCACACACTGTTAGCAAATGCACGCACGTACGCACGCACGCACGCACGCACACACACACACACACACACACATACACACACACACACATATATATATATACACACACACACACACACACACACACACACACACACACACACACGCAAGCAACACTATTTGACGATTCTTGGGTACTTATCTTCCCAAGTTTTCCCACGGCTTCTGATATTGTTCGATAGATAGAAGTTCGATTAAATGTTTGATTTTACAATAATTAAACGTCCCATCAACTGTTTTTCGTAGCTGCTTCCTTATTCCCACACGTCATTGTTATTAAAATGTCACCATGACGACAAACAATCAGACCAAAGTGCAGTTCTGTAGGTACGACTGTCAGAGGAGTAGGGGGTAGGGGGCGGGGGGGGGGGGGAGTAGCCTTAGTGGCATTGCATATGTATATATTTTGCCACGTTTCTCTCAGGGTGACATTAGCGGCTCCAAGACTGCCTCGTACTTTCACCTTTTCTGAGAGGCATTTTAACGGTACTTTGAGGCTTTTAACAATCACCTTTCACTTTTCCCAGACAAAAAAGATCACACCAGAATCACATCGAAAACTGTGAAACAGCTTTATCAGTTCACCGACTTTAAGTTTTTATCAATAAGCTTTTGACAATTTTCAGACAAAAGGAGTACATTAAACATCTCGTAAATTGTATATATTTATTACTTTTAGACTTTTTTTAAGCTTTCAAATGTTACAGTCAAAGTACAGTAGAATCACATAACAAAATTGTTTGAAAAATCCATTGCTTTGAGGCTTTTTCAATAAGCTATCAAATTTTACAGCGAAAGACAATACCTACAAATGTCTTGACATTCGTCAAGATGCGTCATCGTACTTTCTGCGGGATGCTTCCAGTTTTATTCGTCTTGACGTTTGTCATCTTCGTTCAAGGTCAGGGCGTCAAACAAAACAAAGCTGATCGTATCCCGTTCCTCTCCGGGCTTATTTTCACCGAAAACGTGTTGTTCAGCCAAGCTGTCGTGTCCACTGTGGCGTGCGCAAAACTGTGCCTCAAGACAAAAACCTGCACGACTTTTACACACCGGAAGGCGACTCCTACTACCCTCAGTGCTTGTCGTGGGCATTCAGGGTATTTCACGGCAATATCTCCTGGTGAAAATATTGCAGGGACTGGTGTGTACCACTTTCGTGAGATAGAAGGTGAGTATAAGTTCCCTCCTAATGGTGAAGATAGTCGCAAGAACAGAGAGAGAGAGAGAGAGAGAGAGAGAGAGAGAGAGAGAGAGAGAGAGAGAGAGAGAGAGAAAGAGAGAGAGAGACAGACAGACAGACAGACAGACAGACAGACAGACAGACATAGAATGAGAAAATGAAAAATTAACTGAGTCTGAAGCAATCATTTTATGTGTGCATGCACAGTCGTTTATTGAAGTCCATAAACGTGTGACAGTTTTTTTTAATCATCACACAAAGCTGTAAAACGTCTGTTAAAATGCTCGAAAAGCTAAGACGTTTTACTCAGAGTGCTTTGGTTTAAACAAATCCTGTATTCATTGGTATTATCGTGACGTATATACAATATTTGACATTGAGGATCCGTACTCAAGCATAAAACTAATATTAGCGAATTCATAGAGAAACGTAAAAGAAGTGAACACGATGGCGGACAAAATCAAATTACTACTAAGTTGAGATTAGTTATGCAAACAGAAGAGCAAGACACACAAAAAATATGGGGTGGGGGTGGGGGGTGGGGGGGTAGTAGTACAGAAAGTGGTAAAACAATTGGAAAAAAAGAAAAAAGAAAAACAGGGAGAAGAAGAAGACAACATGAAAGACATGGAGACATGAGTGCTTTTTCCATGTGGGCAAAAAATCCTGAAAGTGTAATAGCAATCCACTGGGTCGTCACTGAAAAAAAGAGTTGTCGTTTTTTCTTTAAAAAGTCGGTTTTTATTATTTTCTTTTACATCCGTTTACTTTCGTTAAAATAACACCCGATTTATTTTTGTGGATTGTGGAATAAACATCACCACTGATAAATTACCAGTTTCACTTTGAACGCAGCAGCTGTTATCGAGACCACACCCGAGATCACCGCGCTCGCCGAGACCACTGCACAGGCAAACTGGCTCCTCGCTGAATGAAGCTCGGACTCGCAGTGCACGGACACCGTGGCTGACACTCGTTGTTTCGTCAACCAGTGCATGTGCACTCAAGGCTACTACTACTCCGTCAGTAGCAAGGCTTGCATCGAAAGTAAGTTTTGAATTGAATGGATGGATGTATATTTAAGGTTTAGATTCATGACGACGACGATGACGATGATGATGATGACGACGACGACATCGACGACGACGACGACGACGACGATGATGATGATGATGATGATGATGATGATGATGATGATGATGATGATGATGATGATGATGATGATGATCGGAACGACGACAAGGAAGATGGCAATTGGGACGGGAAAAAACTCATGACTACAACGCCGAGGACGATGACCCTAGCCTGTTGTGTGTCATAATTCTGATAAAAACAACATGAACGACAACGACTTTCAACCACTCTGCACTGCATGATATCTGTTCTCTAGCCTGCAGCAGCCTGGACAACACCTACCTCAACTACGTGTCGAGCGCGATCTACGGCCACAACATCAGACAGTTGAACGGCGTCACCCTCCAACAGTGCCTGGATGACTGCAACGCCGATGACGGCGTGCCTCAACGTGGAGTATGACACCGGCTACATTAAATGCAACGTGCAGCACGTCACGGCCAGGGCCCGTATGCATGAACTAGAAGTAAGAAACACTGGAAGTAGAGGCCTCTTTTCGAAGTGGGAACTCCCGAAGTCAACTTTCTAACTGTTCACAATGCATGAACGCCAAAGGAGTGACAGCGAGAGTATTAAGGTCAAGGTCGGGGAAATTGGGGGAATCCCTACTAATACGCATGCGCACGTTTCTATCAACATGGCAGTCAACGAAAATGGCAAGGCACGGGTGCCGCTCAAAAAGAAAGTAGACACGGAGGGGCGTTCTGCACCTTTTTCAGATGGTGAAATTGCTGTACTCTTGACAGGAGTGTTTTACGAAAGAACGGTTATTCTGTCCAAATTTCAGAACAGTTAATTAGAAAAAAACACAGTAAACACCAAGTTTACAGAACAGTCTAACTGTTAAACATAAAGACGCTGTCTGGTCCAAAATTGCCAAAGAAGTGTCGCTCTCTCTCTCTCTCTCTCTCTCTCTCTCTCTCTCTCTCTCTCTCTCTCTCTCTCTCTCTCTCTCTCTCTTACGACACATGCACACACAGACAAACGTACACTCATGCACATACTGACACTATGACACAAGTGACACTGACGGCACACATAAACACACACACACACACCACACACTGCACACAGACACACACGCGCGCGCTCGCGCGCACACAAATACACACACACACGCACCCATACTCGCACGCACACAGTCACAAACAAATAACCACACACTCACTCTCTCTCACTTTCTCTCATTCTCTCTCAATCTACACTCATACACACACTGAAACTATGATGACACAAGTGACACGTCACACACACACACACACACACACACATACACTACTCACCGTAGTGACACACATATACACACGCGCGTACAGTTGAAAGTCAAGACATGATATGATTTTTTCAAAGCATAGGAAGGTTTCTTTTGCAAATGAATAAAATTAACACAGAGGCAAAACCCGGTTTTTGCAGCCGGAATGCAATTGCGGAGGCTTAAAAAGGAAAAGATTAATAAAAAAATATATATAGCTCCCGGCGGAACTTGAACCCGGAGCGAATGAACGAGAGTCCGGAACCGTTACCACTGCACTATGTTACTCGTGTAGAATAGAGGCATGATGAAAAAAGGCATTCTGAGTTATTCAGTCGTGCTGGTTTGAAAGCTCGCCACCTTCGCCGAATGACTCGAGCACGTTTTTTTCGGTCAGTAACTGATCGAACTGTCGCTTTTGAGTCACTCTGTTTTAAGCATTTCACCTAAATTAAACAAGAATGTCACAGTCCGTGTCTATGGTGCAAGGTAGGAGACCGTCTCATTGTAGCCAAGTTACGACAGTTGCTCGATTGACGCATTTCACGTCTTCGATATTGTGTCTGAGATCATTTTCCAATGAGCTGCCTTTAAAAACGGAATGTCCTGCAATTGTAGTATGCGCTGGAGGTTTCTTTTGGATGGGTAAGGACCCTTGAGATGCGATATCGTCGTATAATTATGTCAAGCGAGAGGCCCTTGACATTGGAAGTGGGAACTTCGAAAGCAAAGTTGCCAGCTACTCGGTATGCACGAGCTAAATTGAACGCCGAAGTAGTGGCTTCGAGAGTTCTGAGGTCAAGGTCGAGAAAATTGGGGGAATCCCAATTAGTGCGCATGCGTTTGTAAACGGTAGGCTTGGTGACCAGAAGAAACAAATCTCATCGCGAGTTCGTAAATGGGCAAACGTTGATCGCGCTGTAGCTTTTACTATAATTGTTGTTTTTAACTGGTTGAACGAAAGCTGTGATGATTGTCCTTAAATAGAATGACTGTCTATAATAATGATTTCGTTGACCAGAATGTTGGGGACAATAAAAAAAAGGTTGTTTATGTGGTAGCGAAGTCGGTTAACTTAAAACTCTTTTTGTAGTGTTTTTTTAATGATTGTGTATCGGTAAAACTGCTGGACAAAAATAGTTTGGTCAGAGCGAATGTTTGTGTTACTGGTAAATTTAAAAAGGCAAAACTCCATTTTTGGGGAATCAAGATATAAGGTGTAGTGAAAAGAAGATAAGTTCAGCGAATTTCATATTATTTGAGAAAATGTGTGTCCGAATTTTTAAAACAGAAAAATTGTTGTACTTAGGTGTTTGTAAATTACGTTTGTCCTCGTTAATTGTGAAGAGGATGTATGTTTATATAAAGTTCAAAGTCAAGATTGGATTTTTGTAGCCTACGTGCGTGTGTGCATGTGTATTAGACATAATACATAGACATAGAACACTTTATTATCTCAATTACGATAAACTCGGGTGTGGTGAATCACAATAAACAGCATAAAACGTAAGAACATGAATAAAATATCAAGGCGCAAATATAGTCAGCTCATCATAGTGTGGGGAGTGGGTACACACACACACACACACACACACACACACACACACACACACACACACACACACACACACACACACACACACACACACCGTCGAACACACACATAACGTCGAACACACACACACACACACACACACACACACACACACACACACACACACACACACACACCGTCGAACACACACACACCGTCGAACACACACACACCGTCGAACACACACACACCGTCGAACACACACATAACATCGAAAACACACACACACACACACACACACACACGCAAACACACACACACAAACACACACACAAACACACACACACACACACACAAACACACACACACACACGGCACGCGCGAACACGCAAACAAACGTATGAAGGAACAGACGCACAATTATACCCGCACGCACGCACACACAGGCAGACAGGCACTCGCACAAATACATACACACACACACACACACACACACACACACACACACACACACACACACACACACACACACACACACACACACACAGATAAAGCAATGACCCAAAAAATAGCAGAAACTTACACTTAAACACTCGAACACACACACACACACACACACACACACGCACACGCACACAAACACACGCACGCACGCACACAAACACACACACACACACACACACACACACACACACACACACACACACACACACACTCACACATGCACACAACGACGCCCATTTTCATAGAAACACAGTAACCCCCTCGTATAAGCGGGAATGAAAGAGTGGTGGCCAATGACCCAGATCAACAAACAAAAGTCAAAGCTGGCAACTCAGGTTTGTATTCAGGGAAATTTGCACGAAATGCATGCAGAAGATACGACTTTTCCCTCTATTTTCTCTCTTTTGGAGCGTCAGCTCGGTTTGACATGAAAAACTGAAGAAAAGCCCTGCCTTTTTGCACTGAGAAACTGTGGAAGTAGCGTGTTTACTACTGGGTCTGGCTGTAGTACATTTACCCTCATTTACTTCCTCGTTAGCTTCCAAAGTAAACTCTTTTTTCGTCCCATGCATGCGAAAGTGAGGATGTACTTCCGATGTCACTCAAAACTTCAGAAGTAGTCGCAAAATACCCTGAGTTACTTCCTCGCTTTGCTTCGAGGTAAACCCTTTTTTCGGCCCATGCATACGAAAGTGAGGCAAGTACTTCCGATGTCACTCAAAACTTCGGGAGTTGTCGCGAACTTCCCCCATAAGCATACGGGCCCAGGGAGAAACCGGGGGACTGGGGCGAGACGGACCCGCGATGGAGCTTCTACCAGAGAAACTGCCAGTAGATTGGACATGCTAACACGCTGATACCCCCCCCCCCCCCCCCGCCCCCGTGTTGTACGGGTACAGCGGAAGGTCGCTTAATATGACCCCTTTTTGCTTCATACTTATAATTAGTTTTTCTTGCGAAGAAGTTTCATTTTGTGCTTGGTAGTTGTTCTCTCTCTAGTAAATCGTCAGGCCTAATTAGAGCAAATTAGCTTTGATTAACATTCAGAAAAAATCACAACTTGACAATATTAGGGGGCGCTTAATATAGACCTGTAAAGAGGTATTGGCGAACCATTGTAAAAAGCCTACTGTACTCCAAAATAACTTGTATTAAACACAGAGAGAAAATGAATTAAATTATCAACTTTCGCGTACAGAAGACTGTTTTGAAAGTTTCATGGCTATAGTTGTAAGTTATTTTCTACAAGCTGCTAAATGCATGACTGAAACCAGTCTTTATCTGTTCCTTTCCTCTATGTGTTAAAGGTGGTCCGTATTAGAGACACACAAATCCTTTCAAATTTTGGTATGGGGTGGGGGAGTCGGTGGGTGGGTGGGGGTTCGGCGACAGTCAGTCTCAATTGAAAAGACAGTGAAATGATAGTCGAAATCCCAATGGGTGATGGCTTATCTGGTTATGTCTATCTATATATTTTATACTGACACGAGGCAGGAATATGACTGTACACGCAAAACGTTAGACGATGTACGATTGTAAGTTTTGTAACGAAGAGTCTGAGTCTTATGTCATTTGCCTTTTCTTCTCAATAATTTCCAAGTGTACGTGTATGCTTCTGACAATGCTTAATGCTGCAGAATCTTTTTGCTTCGAGTAAACTTATGGAACACACTTATGAGATTCGCAGTTGCCTTGCACGCAAAAACGCACGCTCGTGCGCAGACACGCACGCACGCACGCACGCACGCTAACACACACCCACACACACAAACACACATACACACACCACACACACACACACACCACACACACACCACACACACACACACACACACCTACACACACACACACACACACACACACACACCACACACACACACACACACACACACACACACCACACACGCACACACATCACCCTTAAAAATCAGCGTCTTCACACTACCAGACACAAGCGTTTCAGACACAGAATGTGCCATCAGACACGCATATCATAGGACCTTAGACAGCCGAGGCTGTGGCATCTAAGGCTCTTTAAGGACTCACATGCGCAGAGTCAGTGGCGCTGCATGCTGCATGACGAGTACTTGGCCTGTTGTTTTGTCACGCAACGTGTAGCGAGCTGTGCAAAAAAATTTAAAAAATCGTTGACGCCGCTGTGCTGCCGAAGACTACAATCATTCCTATTTTTGACGCTTGCAGTGTCAATGCAGCTCAATGCAGCGGGATCCCAACCAATCAGAGCGATGTATTTCAAGGGGGACAATCTGCTCTTTTGTCAAAGAGGAATTCGTGTCTCTTCATGTAAAATTTTGTCAACGCTTGTAGACGGCCATTTATCCCCGAGTACGCAGTAGGAGGGTCCAGCAGACTTTAATTGTGTGTCTGTGTGTGTGTGTGTGTATCTGTCTGTCTGTCTCGACTTAACCTGTTAACAGCTTATGGCTGGGAAACTACTGGGCGCAGTTCGTTCAAAAGTTGATACACTAACTTGATAATAGGTCCGATTGATCGTATTAAAACTTCATAATGTTACCTGGGACCTAAATGCCCCAAAACACACAAAAGTTCTTGACGGTTGGACGAATTCAATCGGAGCGACAGCCAGCCATTGAGCTGATAGAACAGCCGAACGCGTGCGTCATGAAAAGCATGCGTATCGCATGCGAGACGATTTGCAAGCCAGCCAGCGGGTGGGGATTAATTTGGTCTCGGCAAAGAAACTACAGTGCAGGTTTGGTCTCGGTGAGACTGAAAGAGAGACAGAGAGCACGAGAGAGAGAGCGACAGGGACACTGTGTCAGTGATTCAAGGTGGTGGCTTGGTGGCCAAAGGGATCCGGGTTCGATTCCCGGCATGGGCGGTCTACTTTTTTTTTTTAATTCTTGTTTACTATTGTTTATTATGAACGTTTTAATGTTTTATTTTACTCTAATAATTTTTTTAATTGTGTAAAATAAATAAATAATTTTTTTTTTAATTCACGTGCACAAGACAAAAACTTTCATACTGTGCCAAAGTGATCCGAGTTCGATTCCCGGCATGGGCGGTCTATTTTCTTATTTTTTTAATTTTTTTTTTAATTCTTGTTTACTTTTGTTTATTATGAACGTTTTAATGTTTTATTTTACTCTAATAATTTTTTTAATTGTGTAAAATAAATAATTTTTTTTTAAAATCCACGTGCACAAGACAAAAACTTTCTTACTGGGGGAGCGAGCCAGTCTGAAGAGTACTCGGGTCCAGCGCCAGCGTTTTTTATCCATAAATGCTTCCCAGGTGTTGCGCGTGTGTTCATGTCATGCATAGTCAGGCCCTCGTTACGTGTTAAATACAGTCATTTTAGTACAAATAGCAGATACTGGTGGTCACCAAAGATTTCAATCGCTGTGAGATCGCATCGATGCGTTCTACTTGATATCTCTTCAATTGTTAACTTTCTTCGGTTGTCTCGTTGGTGTGATGGATACG